>NW_026688288.1:0-105953 GCF_030445035.2 Dasypus novemcinctus | reverse complement strand
ACCCTCGGTTATGCTTTCCTGTATAGGAAATGCTAGTTCTGGAGGTACGAATGTTAGCACAAAAACTGAAGGAAAGGAGATAGCTGCAAAATCTCTGCACACAATGCTTAGTTCTCAGAAGTAAATCATATTTGCCAAGTTGTTTCATTTAGGTTTAAACAGATAAGTGCTATACCCGTGGTAATGCTTTCCTATAGTGTAAATGCAAGTTTTAGACATAGGAATGTTAGCACAAAAACTGAAGGAAATGAGATAGCTGCAAAATCTCTGCACACAATGCTTACTTCTCAGAAGTAAATCATATGTGCCATGTTGTTTCATTTAGGTTTAAACTGATAAGTGCTATACCCGCGGTAATGCTTTCGTATAGTGTAAATGCAAGTTTTAGACATAGGAATGTTAGCACATAAACTGAAGGAAAGGAGATAGCTGCAAAATCTCTGCACACAATGCTTAGTTCTCAGAAGTAAATCATATGTGCCATGTTGTTTCATTTAGGTTTAAACAGATAAGTGCTATACCCGCCGTAATGCTTTCCTATAGTGTAAATGCAAGTTTTAGACATAGGAATGTTAGCACAAAAACTGAAGGAAAGGAGATAGCTGCAAAACCTCTGCACAAAATTCTTAGTTCTCAGAAGTAAATCAATTGTGCCATGTTGTTTCATTTTGGCGTTTAAAGAGTTAGGTGCTATAACCGCGATAATGCTTTCCTTTATAGGAAATGCTAGTTTTAGAGATACGAATGTTAGCACAAAAACTGAAGGAAAGGAGATAGCTGCAAAATCTCTACACACAATGCTTAGTTCTCCGAAGTAAATCATATGTGCGAAGTTGTTTAATTTAGGTTTAAAGAGTTAGGTGCTATACCCTCGGTCATGCTTTCCTGTATTGGAAATGCTAGTTGTGGAAATACGAATGTTAGCACAAAAACTGAAGTAAAGGAGATAGCTGCAAAATCTCTGCACACAATGCTTAGTTCTCAGAAGTAAATCATATGTGCCATGTTGTTTCATTTAGGTTTAAAGAGTTAGGTGCTATAACCTCTGTGAAGCTTTCCTATATATGAAATGCTAGTTTTAGAGATACGAATGTTAGCACAAAAACTGAAGGAAAGGAGATAGCTGCAAAATCTCTGCACACAGTGTTTAGATCTCAGAAGTAAATCAAATGTGCCATGCTGTTTCATTTTGGTTTAAAGAGTTAGGTGCTATACCCTCGGTTATGCTTTCCTGTATAGGAAATGCTAGTTCTGGAGGTACGAATGTTACCACAAAAACTGAAGGAAAGGAGATAGCTGAAAAATCTCTGCACACAATGCTTAGTTCTCAGAAGTAAATCATATGTGCCATGTTGTTTAATTTAGGTTTAAAGAGTTAGGTGCTATACCCTCGGTTATGCTTTCCTGTATAGGAAATGCTAGTTCTGGAGGTACGAATGTTAGCACAAAAACTGAAGGAAAGGAGATAGCTGCAAAATCTCTGCACACAATGCTTAGTTGTCAGAAGTAAATCATATTTCCCATGTTGTTTCATTTAGGTTTAAACAGATAAGTGCTATACCCGCGTTAATGCTTTCCTATAGTGTAAATGCAAGTTTTAGACATAGGAATGTTAGCACAAAAACTGAAGGAAAGGAGATAGCTGCAAAATCTCTGCACACAATGCTTAGTTCTCAGAAGTAAATCATATGTGCCATGTTGTTTCATTTAGTTTTAAACTGATAAGTGCTATACCCGCGGTAATGCTTTCCTATAGTGTAAATGCAAGTTTTAGACATAGGAATGTTAGCACAAAAACTGAAGGTAAGGAGATAGCTGCAAGACCTCTGCACACAATTCTTAGTTCTCAGAAGTAAATCATATGTGCCATGTTGTTTCAGTTAGGTTTAAAGAGTTAGGTGATATACCCTCAGTTATGCTTTCCTGTATAGGAAATGCTAGTTCTGGAGATACGAATGTTAGCACAAGAACTGAAGGAAAGGAGGTAGTTGCAAAATCTCTGCGCACAATGCTTAGTTCTCAGAAGTAAATCATATGTGGCATGTTGTTTCATTTAGGTTTAAACAGATAAGTGCTATACCCGCCGTAATGCTTTCCTATAGTGTAAATGCAAGTTTTAGACATAGGAATGTTAGCACAAAAACTGAAGGAAAGGAGATAGCTGTAAAACCTCTGCACAAAATTCTTAGTTCTCAGAAGTAAATCAATTGTGCCTTGTTGTTTCATTTAGGTTTAAAGAGTTAGGTGCTATAACCGCGATAATGCTTTCCTTTATAGGAAATGCTAGTTTTAGAGATACGAATGTTAGCACAAAAACTGAAGGAAAGGAGATAGCTGCAAAATCTCTACACACAATGCTTAGTTCTCCGAAGTAAATCATATGTGCGATGTTGTTTAATTTAGGTTTAAAGAGTTAGGTGCTATACCCTCGGTTATGCTTTCCTGTATAGGAAATGCTAGTTCTGGAGATACGAATGTTAGCACAAAAACTGAAGTAAGGGAGATAGCTGTAAATACTCTGCACACAATGCTTAGTTCTCAGAAGTAAATCATATGTGCCATGTTGTTTCATTTAGGTTTAAAGAGTTAGGTGCTATAACCTCTGTGAAGCTTTCCTATATATGAAATGCTAGTTTTAGAGATACGAATGTTAGCACAAAAACTGAAGGAAAGGAGATAGCTGCAAAATCTCTGCCACACAATGCTTAGTTCTCAGAAGTAAATCATATGTGCCATGTTGTTTCATTGAGGTTTAAAGAGTTAGGTGCTATTCCCTAGGTTAAGCTTTCCTATATAGGAAATGCTAGTTTTATAGATACGAATGTTAGCACAAAAACTGAAGTAAAGGAGATAGCTGCAAAATCTCTACACACAATGCATAGTTCTCAAAAGTAAATCATATGTGCAATGTTGTTTGATTTAGGTTTAAAGAGTTAGGTGCTATACCCGCGGTAATGCTTTCCTACAGTGTAAATGCTAGTTTTAGACATATGAATGTTAGCACAAAAACTGAAGGAAAGGTGATAGCTGCAAAATCTCTGCACACAATGCTTAGTTCTCAGAAGTAAATCATATGTGCCATGTTGTTTCATTTAGGTTTAAACAGATAAGTGCTATACCCGCGGTAATGCTTTCCTATAGTGTAAATGCAAGTTTTAGACATAGGAATGTTAGCACAAAAACTGAAGGAAAGGAGATAGTTGCAAAATGTCTGCACACAGTTCTTAGTTCTCAGAAGTAAATCATATGTGCCATGTTGTTTCATTTAGGTTTAAAGAGTTAGGTGCTATACCCTCAGTTATGCTTTCCTGTATGGGAAATGCTAGTTCTGGAGATACGAATGTTAGCACAAAAACTGAAGGAAAGGAGGTAGTTGCAAAATTTCTGCGCACAATGCTTAGTTCTCAGAAGTAAGTCATATGTGCCATGTTGTTTCATTTAGGTTTAAACAGATAAGTGCTAAACCCGCGGTAATGCTTTCCTATAGTGTAAATGCAAGTTTTAGACATAGGAATGTTAGCACAAAAACTGAAGGAAAGGAGATACCTGCAAAATATCTGCACACAGTGTTTAGATCTCAGAAGTAAATCATATGTGCCATGCTGTGTCATTTTGGTTTAAAGAGTTAGGTGCTATATCCTCGGTTATGCTTTCCTGTATAGGAAATGCTAGTTCTGGAGGTACGAATGTTACCACAAAAACTGAAGGAAAGGAGATAGCTGCAAAATCTCTGCACACAATGCTTAGTTCTCAGAAGTAAATCATATGTGGCCATGTTGTTTCATTTAGGTTTAAACTGATAAGTGCTATACCCGCGGTAATGCTTTCCTATAGTGTAAATGCAAGTTTTAGACATAGGAATGTTAGCACAAAAACTGAAGGAAAGGAGATAGCTGCAAAACCTCTGCACACAATTCTTAGTTCTCAGAAGTAAATCATATGTGCCATGTTGTTTCAGTTAGGTTTAAAGAGTTAGGTGATATACCCTCAGTTATGCTTTCCTGTATAGGAAATGCTAGTTCTGGAGATACGAATGTTAGCACAAGAACTGAAGGAAAGGAGGTAGTTGCAAAATCTCTGCGCACAATGCTTAGTTCTCAGAAGTAAATCATATGTGCCATGTTGTTTCATTTAGGTTAAAAGGTTCGGTGCTATACTCGCGGTAATGTTATCCTATAGTGTAAATGCTAGTTTCAGATATAGGTTTCTTAGCACAAAAACTAAAGGAAAGGAGATAGCTGCAAAATCTCTGCACACAATGTTTAGATCTCAGAAGTAAATCATATGTGCCATGTTGTTTCATTTAGGTTTAAAGAGTTAGGTGCTATAACCGCGATAATGCTTTCCTTTATAGGAAATGCTAGTTTTAGAAATACGAATGTTTGCACAAAAACAGAGGAAAGGAGATAGCTGCAAAATCTCTACACACAATGCTTAGTTCTCCGAAGTAAATCATATGTGCGATGTTGTTTAATTTAGGTTTAAAGAGTTAGGTGCTATACCCTCGGTTATGCTTTCCTGTATAGGAAATGCTAGTTGTGGAGATACGAATGTTAGCACAAAAACTGAAGTAAAGGAGATAGCTGCAAAATCTCTGCACACAATGCTTAGTTCTCAGAAGTAAATCATATGTGCCCATGTTGTTTCATTTAGGTTTAAAGAGTTAGGTGCTATAACCTCTGTGAAGGCTTTCCTATATATGAAATGCTAGTTTTAGAGATACGAATGTTAGCACAAAAACTGAAGGAAAGGAGATAGCTGCAAAATCTCTGCACACAATGCTTAGTTCTCAGAAGTAAATCATATGTGCCATGTTGTTTCATTTAGGTTTAAAGAGTTAGGTGCTATTCCGTAGGTTATGCTTTCCTATATAGGAAAGGCTAGTTTTATAGATACGAATGTTAGCACAAAAACTGAAGGAAAGGAGATAGCTGCAAAATCTCTACACACAATGCATAGTTCTCAGAAGTAAATCATATGTGCAATGTTGTTTGATTTAGGTTTAAAGAGTTAGGTGCTATACCCGCGGTAATGCTTTCCTACAGTGTAAATGGTAGTTTTAGACATATGAATGTTAGCACAAAAACTGAAGGAAAGGTGATAGCTGCAAAATCTCTGCACACAATGCTTAGTTCTCAGAAGTAAATCATATGTGCCATGTTGTTTCATTTAGGTTTAAACAGATAAGTGCTATACCCGCGGTAATGCTTTCCTATAGTGTAAATGCAAGTTTTAGACATAGGAATGTTAGCACAAAAACTGAAGGAAGGGAGATAGCTGCAATATCTCTGCACACAATTCTTAGTTCTCAGAAGTAAATCATATGTGCCATGTTGTTTCATTAGGTTTAAAGAGTTAGGTGCTATACCCTCAGTTAGGCTTTCTGTATAGAAATGCTAGTTCTGGAGATACGAATGTTAGCACAAAAACTGAAGGAAAGGAGGTAGTTGCAAAATCTCTGCGCACAATGCTTAGTTCTCAGAAGTAAGTCATATGTGCCATGTTGTTTCATTTAGGTTTTAAACAGATAAGTGCTAAACCCGCGGTAATGCTTTCCTATAGTGTAAATGCAAGTTTTAGACATAGGAATGTTAGCACAAAAACTGAAGGAAAGGAGATAGCTGCAAAATCTCTGCACACAATGTTTAGATTTCAGAAGTAAATCATATATGCCATGCTGTTTCATTTTGGTTTAAAGAGTTAGGTGCTATACCCTCGGTTATGCTTTCCTGTATAGGAAATGCTAGTTCTGGAGGCACGAATGTTACCACGAAAACTGAAGGAAAGGAGATAGCTGCAAAATCTCTGCACACAATGCTTAGTTCTCAGAAGTAAATCATATGTGCCATGTTGTTTAATTTAGGTTTAAAAAGTTAGGTGCTATACCCTCGGTTATGCTTTCCTGTATAGGAAATGCTAGTTCTGGAGGTACGAATGTTAGCACAAAAACTGAAGGAAAGGAGATAGCTGCAAATCTCTGCACACAATGCTTAGTTCTCAGAAGTAAATCATATTTGCCATGTTGTTTCATTTAGGTTTAAACAGATAAGTGCTATACCCGCGTAATGCTTTCCTATAGTGTAAATGCAAGTTTTAGACATAGGAATGTTAGCACAAAAACTGAAGGAAAGGAGATAGCTGCAAAATCTCTGCACACAATGCTTACTTCTCAGAAGTAAATCATATGTGCCATGTTGTTTCATTTAGGTTTAAACTGATAAGTGCTATACCCGCGGTAATGCTTTCCTATAGTGTAAATGCAAGTTTTAGACATAGGAATGTTAGCACATAAACTGAAGGAAAGGAGATAGCTGCAAAATCTCTGCACACAATGCTTAGTTCTCAGAAGTAAATCATATGTGCCATGTTGTTTCATTTAGGTTTAAACAGATAAGTGTTATACCCGCCGTAATGCTTTCCTATAGTGTAAATGCAAGTTTTAGACATAGGAATGTTAGCACAAAAACTGAAGGAAAGGAGATAGCTGCAAAACCTCTGCACAAAATTCTTAGTTCTCAGCAGTAAATCAATTGTGCCATGTTGTTTCAGTTAGGTTTAAAGAGTTAGGTGATATACCCTCAGTTATGCTTTCCTGTATAGGAAATGCTAGTTCTGGAGATACGAATGTTAGCACAAGAACTGAAGGAAATTAGGTAGTTGCAAAATCTCTGCGCACAATGCTTAGTTCTCAGAAGTAAATCATATGTGCCATGTTGTTTCATTTAGGTTAAAGAGTTCGGTGCTATACTCGCGGTAATGCTATCCTATAGTGTAAATGCTAGTTTCAGATATAGGTTTCTTAGCACAAAAACTAAAGGAAAGGAGATAGCTGCAAATCTCTGCACACAATGTTTAGATCTCAGAAGTAAATCATATGTGCCATGTTGTTTCATTTAGGTTTAAAGAGTTAGGTGCTATAACCGCGATAATGCTTTCCTTTACAGGAAATGCTAGTTTTAGAGATACGAATGTTAGCACAAAAACTGAAGGAAAGGAGATAGCTGCAAAATCTCTACACACAATGCTTAGTTCTCCGAAGTAAATCATATGTGCGATGTTGTTTAATTTAGGTTTAAAGAGTTAGGTGCTATACCCTCGGTCATGCTTTCCTGTATTGGAAATGCTAGTTCTGGAGATACGAATGTTAGCACAAAAAACTGAAGTAAAGGAGATAGCTGCAAAATCTCTGCACACAATGCTTAGTTCTCAGAAGTAAATCATATGTGCCATGTTGTTTCATTTAGGTTTAAAGAGTTAGGTGCTATAACCTCTGTGAAGCTTTCCTCTATATGAAATGCTAGTTTTAGAGATACGAATGTTAGCACAAAAACTGAAGGAAAGGAGATAGCTGCAAAATCTCTGCACACAATGCTTAGTTCTCAGAAGTAAATCATATGTGCCATGTTGTTTCATTTAGGTTAAACAGTTAGGTGCTATACCCTCGGTTATGCTTTCCTGTATAGGAAATGCTAGTTCTGGAGATACGAATGTTAGCACAAAAACTGAAGGAAAGGAGATAGCTGCAAAATCTCTGCACACAATGCTTAGTTCTCAGAAGTAAATCATATGTGCCATGTTGTTTAATTTAGTTTAAAGAGTTAGGTGCTATACCCTCGGTTATGCTTTCCTGTATAGGAAATGCTAGTTCTGGAGGTACGAATGTTAGCACAAAAACTGAAGGAAAGGAGATAGCTGCAAATCCTCTGCACACAATTCTTAGTTCTCAGAAGTAAATCATATGTGCCATGTTGTTTCAGTTAGGTTTAAAGAGTTAGGTGATATACCCTCAGTTATGCTTTCCTGTATAGGAAATGCTATTTCTGGAGATACGAATGTTAGCACAAGAACTGAAGGAAAGGAGGTAGTTGCATAATCTCTGCCCACAATGCTTAGTTCTCAGAAGTAAATCATATGTGCCATGTTGTTTCATTTAGGTTAAAGAGTTCGGTGCTATAACTCGCGGTAATGTTATCCTATAGTGTAAATGCTAGTTTCAGATATAGGTTTCTTAGCACAAAAACTAAAGGAAAGGAGATAGCTGCAAAATCTCTGCACACAATGTTTAGATCTCAGAAGTAAATCATATGTGCCATGTTGTTTCATTTAGGTTTAAAGAGTTAGGTGCTATAACCGCGATAATGCTTTCCTTTATAGGAAATGCTAGTTTTAGAGATACGAATGTTAGCACAAAAACTGAAGGAAAGGAGATAGCTGCAAAATCTCTACACACAATGCTTAGTTCTCCGAAGTAAATCATATGTGCGATGTTGTTTAATTTAGGTTTAAAGAGTTAGGTGCTATACCCTCGGTTATGCTTTCCTGTATAGGAAATGCTAGTTCTGGAGATACGAATGTTAGCACAAAAACTGAAGTAAAGGAGATAGCTGCAAAATCTCTGCACACAATGCTTAGTTCTCAGAAGTAAATCATATGTGCCATGTTGTTTCATTTAGGTTTAAAGAGTTAGGTGCTATAACCTCTGTGAAGCTTTCCTATATATGAAATGCTAGTTTTAGAGATACGAATGTTAGCACAAAAACTGAAGGAAAGGAGATAGCTGCAAAATCTCTGCACACAATGCTTAGTTCTCAGAAGTAAATCATATGTGCCATGTTGTTTCAATTTAGGTTTAAACAGTTAGGTGCTATACCCTCGGGTATGCTTTCCTGTATAGGAAATGCTAGTTCTGGAGATACGAATGTTAGCACAAAAACTGAAGGAAAGGAGATGGCTGCAAAATCTCTGCACACAATGCTTAGTTCTCAGAAGTAAATCATATGTGCCATGTTGTTTAATTTAGGTTTAAAGAGTTAGGTGCTATACCCTCGGTTATGCTTTCCTGTATATGAAATGCTAGTTCTGGAGGTACGAATGTTAGCACAAAAACTGAAGGAAAGGAGATAGCTGCAAAACCTCTGCACACAGTTCTTAGTTCTCAGAAGTAAATCATATGTGCCATGTTGTTTCATTTAGGTTTAAAGAGTTAGGTGCTATACCCTCAGTTATGCTTTCCTGTATAGGAAATGCTAGTTCTGGAGATACGGATGTTAGCACAAAAACTGAAGGAAAGGAGGTAGTTGCAAAATTTCTGCGCACAATGCTTAGTTCTCAGAAGTAAGTCATATGTGCCATGTTGTTTCATTTAGGTTTAAACAGATAAGTGCTAAACCCGCGGTAATGCTTTCCTATAGTGGAAATGCAAGTTTTAGACATAGGAATGTTAGCACAAAAACTGAAGGAAAGGAGATACCTGCAAAATCTCTGCACACAGTGTTTAGATCTCAGAAGTAAATCATATGTGCCATGCTGTTTCATTTTGGTTTGAAGAGTTAGGTGCTATACCCTCGGTTATGCTTTCCTGTATAGGAAATGCTAGTTCTGGAGGTACGAATGTTACCACAAAAACTGAAGGAAAGGAGATAGCTGCAAAATCTCTGCACACAATGCTTAGTTCTCAGAAGTAAATCATATGTGCCATGTTGTTTCATTTAGGTTTAAACTGATAAGTGCTATACCCGCGGTAATGCTTTCCTATAGTGTAAATGCAAGTTTTAGACATAGGAATGTTAGCACAAAAACTGAAGGAAAGGAGATAGCTGCAAAACCTCTGCACTCAATTCTTAGTTCTCAGAAGTAAATCATATGTGCCATGTTGTTTCAGTTAGGTTTAAAGAGTTAGGTGATATACCCTCAGTTATGCTTTCCTGTATAGGAAATGCTAGTTCTGGAGATACGAATGTTAGCACAAGAACTGAAGGAAAGGAGGTAGTTGCAAAATCTCTGCGCACAATGCTTAGTTCTCAGAAGTAAATCATATGTGCCATGTTTTTTCATTTAGGTTAAAAGGTTCGGTGCTATACTCGCGGTAATGTTATCCTATAGTGTAAATGCTAGTTTCAGATATAGGTTTCTTAGCACAAAAACTAAAGGAAAGGAGATAGCTGCAAAATCTCTGCACACAATGTTTAGATCTCAGAAGTAAATCATATGTGCCATGTTGTTTCATTTAGGTTTAAAGAGTTAGGTGCTATAACCGCGATAATGCTTTCCTTTATAGGAAATGCTAGTTTTAGAAATACGAATGTTAGCACAAAAACAGAAGGAAAGGAGATAGCTGCAAAATCTCTACACACAATGCTTAGTTCTCTGAAGTAAATCATATGTGCGATGTTGTTTAATTTAGGTTTAAAGAGTTAGGTGCTATACCCTCGGTTATGCTTTCCTGTATAGGAAATGCTAGTTGTGGAGGTACGAATGTTAGCACAAAAACTGAAGTAAAGGAGATAGCTGCAAAATCTCTGCACACAATGCTTAGTTCTCAGAAGTAAATCATATGTGCCATGTTGTTTCATTTAGGTTTAAAGAGTTAGGTGCTATAACCTCTGTGAAGCTTTCCTATATATGAAATGCTAGTTTTAGAGATACGAATGTTAGCACAAAAACTGAAGGAAAGGAGATAGCTGCAAAATCTCTGCACACAATGCTTAGTTCTCAGAAGTAAATCATATGTGCCATGTTGTTTCATTTAGGTTTAAAGAGTTAGGTGCTATTCCGTAGGTTATGCTTTCCTATATAGGAAAGGCTAGTTTTATAGATACGAATGTTAGCAAAAAAACTGAAGGAAAGGAGATAGCTGCAAAATCTCTACACACAATGCATAGTTCTCAGAAGTAAATCATATGTGCAATGTTGTTTGCTTTAGGTTTAAAGAGTTAGGTGCTATACCCGCGGTAATGCTTTCCTACAGTGTAAATGGTAGTTTTAGACATATGAATGTTAGCACAAAAACTGAAGGAAAGGTGATAGCTGCAAAATCTCTGCACACAATGCTTAGTTCTCAGAAGTAAATCATATGTGCCATGTTGTTTCATTTAGGTTTAAACAGATAAGTGCTATACCCGCGGTAATGCTTTCCTATAGTGTAAATGCAAGTTTTAGACATAGGAATGTTAGCACAAAAACTGAAGGAAGGGAGATAGCTGCAAAATCTCTGCACACAATTCTTAGTTCTCAGAAGTAAATCATATGTGCCATGTTGTTTCATTTAGGTTTAAAGAGTTAGGTGTTATACCCTCAGTTAGGCTTTCCTGTATAGGAAATGCTAGTTCTGGAGATACGAATGTTAGCACAAAAACTGAAGGAAAGGAGGTAGTTGCAAAATCTCTGCGCACAATGCTTAGTTCTCAGAAGTAAGTCATATGTGCCATGTTGTTTCATTTAGGTTTAAACAGATAAGTGCTAAACCCGCGGTAATGCTTTCCTATAGTGTAAATGCAAGTTTTAGACATAGGAATGTTAGCACAAAAACTGAAGGAAAGGAGATAGCTGCAAAATCTCTGCACACAATGTTTAGATTTCAGAAGTAAATCATATGTGCCATGCTGTTTCATTTTGGTTTAAAGAGTTAGGTGCTATACCCTCGGTTATGCTTTCCTGTATAGGAAATGCTAGTTCTGGAGGCACGAATGTTACCACGAAAACTGAAGGAAAGGAGATAGCTGCAAAATCTCTGCACACAATGCTTAGTTCTCAGAAGAAAATCATATGTGCCATGTTGTTTAATTTAGGTTTAAAAAGTTAGGTGCTATACCCTCGGTTATGCTTTCCTGTATAGGAAATGCTAGTTCTGGAGGTACGAATGTTAGCACAAAAACTGAAGGAAAGGAGATAGCTGCAAAATCTCTGCACACAATGCTTAGTTCTCAGAAGTAAATCATATGTGCCATGTTGTTTCATTTAGGTTTAAACAGATAAGTGCTATACCCGCGGTAATGCTTTCCTATAGTGTAAATGCAAGTTTTAGACATAGGAATGTTAGCACAAAAACTGAAGGAAAGGAGATAGCTGCAAAATCTCTGCACACAATGCTTACTTCTCAGAAGTAAATCATATGTGCCATGTTGTTTCATTTAGGTTTAAACTGATAAGTGCTATACCCGCGGTAATGCTTTCCTATAGTGTAAATGCAAGTTTTAGACATAGGAATGTTAGCACATAAACTGAAGGAAAGGAGATAGCTGCAAAATCTCTGCACACAATGCTTAGTTCTCAGAAGTAAATCATATGTGCCATGTTGTTTCATTTAGGTTTAAACAGATAAGTGTTATACCCGCCGTAATGCTTTCCTATAGTGTAAATGCAAGTTTTAGACATAGGAATGTTAGCACAAAAACTGAAGGAAAGGAGATAGCTGCAAAACCTCTGCACAAAATTCTTAGTTCTCAGAAGTAAATCAATTGTGCCATGTTGTTTCAGTTAGGTTTAAAGAGTTAGGTGATATACCCTCAGTTATGCTTTCCTGTATAGGAAATGCTAGTTCTGGAGATACGAATGTTAGCACAAGAACTGAAGGAAAGGAGGTAGTTGCAAAATCTCTGCGCACAATGCTTAGTTCTCAGAAGTAAATCATATGTGCCATGTTGTTTCATTTAGGTTAAAGAGTTCGGTGCTATACTCGCGGTAATGCTATCCTATAGTGTAAATGCTAGTTTCAGATATAGGTTTCTTAGCACAAAAACTAAAGGAAAGGAGATAGCTGCAAAATCTCTGCACACAATGTTTAGATCTCAGAAGTAAATCATATGTGCCATGTTGTTTCATTTAGGTTTAAAGAGTTAGGTGCTATAACCGCGATAATGCTTTCCTTTATAGGAAATGCTAGTTTTAGAGATGCGAATGTTAGCACAAAAACTGAAGGAAAGGAGATAGCTGCAAAATCTCTACACACAATGCTTAGTTCTCCGAAGTAAATCATATGTGCGATGTTGTTTAATTTAGGTTTAAAGAGTTAGGTGCTATACCCTCGGTCATGCTTTCCTGTATTGGAAATGCTAGTTCTGGAGATACGAATGTTAGCACAAAAACTGAAGTAAAGGAGATAGCTGCAAAATCTCAGCACACAATGCTTAGTTCTCAGAAGTAAATCATATGTGCCATGTTGTTTCATTTAGGTTTAAAGAGTTAGGTGCTATAACCTCTGTGAAGCTTTCCTCTATATGAAATGCTAGTTTTAGAGATACGAATGTTAGCACAAAAACTGAAGGAAAGGAGATAGCTGCAAAATCTCTGCACACAATGCTTAGTTCTCAGAAGTAAATCATATGTGCCATGTTGTTTCATTTAGGTTTAAACAGTTAGGTGCTATACCCTCGGTTATGCTTTCCTGTATAGGAAATGCTAGTTCTGGAGATACGAATGTTAGCACAAAAACTGAAGGAAAGGAGATAGCTGCAAAATCTCTGCACACAATGCTTAGTTCTCAGAAGTAAATCATATGTGCCATGTTGTTTAATTTAGGTTTAAAGAGTTAGGTGCTATACCCTCGGTTATGCTTTCCTGTATAGGAAATGCTAGTTCTGGAGGTACGAATGTTAGCACAAAAACTGAAGGAAAGGAGATAGCTGCAAAACCTCTGCACACAATTCTTAGTTCTCAGAAGTAAATCATATGTGCCATGTTGTTTCAGTTAGGTTTAAAGAGTTAGGTGATATACCCTCAGTTATGCTTTCCTGTATAGGAAATGCTAGTTCTGGAGATACGAATGTTAGCACAAGAACTGAAGGAAAGGAGGTAGTTGCAAAATCTCTGCCCACAATGCTTAGTTCTCAGAAGTAAATCATATGTGCCATGTTGTTTCATTTAGGTTAAAGAGTTCGGTGCTATACTCGCGGTAATGTTATCCTATAGTGTAAATGCTAGTTTCAGATATAGGTTTCTTAGCACAAAAACTAAAGGAAAGGAGATAGCTGCAAAATCTCTGCACACAATGTTTAGATCTCAGAAGTAAATCATATGTGCCATGTTGTTTCATTTAGGTTTAAAGAGTTAGGTGCTATAACCGCGATAATGCTTTCCTTTATAGGAAATGCAAGTTTTAGAGATACGAATGTTAGCACAAAAACTGAAGGAAAGGAGATAGCTGCAAAATCTCTACACACAATGCTTAGTTCTCCGAAGTAAATCATATGTGCGATGTTGTTTAATTTAGGTTTAAAGAGTTAGGTGCTATACCCTCGGTTATGCTTTCCTGTATAGGAAATGCTAGTTCTGGAGATACGAATATTAGCACAAAAACTGAAGTAAAGGAGATAGCTGCAAAATCTCTGCACACAATGCTTAGTTCTCAGAAGTAAATCATATGTGCCATGTTGTTTCATTTAGGTTTAAAGAGTTAGGTGCTATAACCTCTGTGAAGCTTTCCTATATATGAAATGCTAGTTTTAGAGATACGAATGTTAGCACAAAAACTGAAGGAAAGGAGATAGCTGCAAAATCTCTGCACACAATGCTTAGTTCTCAGAAGTAAATCATATGTGCCATGTTGTTTCATTTAGGTTTAAACAGTTAGGTGCTATACCCTCGGTTATGCTTTCCTGTATAGGAAATGCTAGTTCTGGAGATACGAATGTTAGCACAAAAACTGAAGGAAAGGAGATGGCTGCAAAATCTCTGCACACAATGCTTAGTTCTCAGAAGTAAATCATATGTGCCATGTTGTTTAATTTAGGTTTAAAGAGTTAGGTGCTATACCCTCGGTTATGCTTTCCTGTATATGAAATGCTAGTTCTGGAGGTACGAATGTTAGCACAAAAACTGAAGGAAAGGAGATAGCTGCAAAACCTCTGCACACAGTTCTTAGTTCTCAGAAGTAAATCATATGTGCCATGTTGTTTCATTTAGGTTTAAAGAGTTAGGTGCTATACCCTCAGTTATGCTTTCCTGTATAGGAAATGCTAGTTCTGGAGATACGAATGTTAGCACAAAACCTGAAGGAAAGGAGGTAGTTGCAAAATTTCTGCGCACAATGCTTAGTTCTCAGAAGTAAGTCATATGTGCCATGTTGTTTCATTTAGGTTTAAACAGATAAGTGCTAAACCCGCGGTAATGCTTTCCTATAGTGGAAATGCAAGTTTTAGACATAGGAATGTTAGCACAAAAACTGAAGGAAAGGAGATACCTGCAAAATCTCTGCACACAGTGTTTAGATCTCAGAAGTAAATCATATGTGCCATGCTGTTTCATTTTGGTTTGAAGAGTTAGGTGCTATACCCTCGGTTATGCTTTCCTGTATAGGAAATGCTAGTTATGGAGGTACGAATGTTACCACCAAAACTGAAGGAAAGGAGATAGCTGCAAAATCTCTGCACACAATGCTTAGTTCTCAGAAGTAAATCATATGTGCCATGTTGTTTCATTTAGGTTTAAACTGGTAAGTGCTATACCCGCGGTAATGCTTTCCTATAGTGTAAATGCAAGTTTTAGACATAGGAATGTTAGCACAAAAACTGAAGGAAAGGAGATAGCTGCAAAACCTCTGCACACAATTCTTAGTTCTCAGAAGTAAATCATATGTGCCATGTTGTTTCAGTTAGGTTTAAAGAGTTAGGTGATATACCCTCAGTTATGCTTTCCTGTATAGGAAATGCTAGTTCTGGAGATACGAATGTTAGCACAAGAACTGAAGGAAAGGAGGTAGTTGCAAAATCTCTGCGCACAATGCTTAGTTCTCAGAAGTAAATCATATGTGCCATGTTGTTTCATTTAGGTTAAAAGGTTCGGTGCTATACTCGCGGTAATGTTATCCTATAGTGTAAATGCTAGTTTCCGATATAGGTTTCTTAGCACAAAAACTAAAGGAAAGGAGATAGCTGCAAAATCTCTGCACACAATGTTTAGATCTCAGAAGTAAATCATATGTGCCATGTTGTTTCATTTAGGTTTATAGAGTTAGGTGCTATAACCGCGATAATGCTTTCCTTTATAGGAAATGCTAGTTTTAGAGATACGAATGTTAGCACAAAAACTGAAGGAAAGGAGATAGCTGAAAAATCTCTACACACAATGCTTAGTTCTCCGAAGTAAATCATATGTGCGATGTTGTTTAATTTAGGTTTAAAGAGTTAGGTGCTATACCCTCGGTTATGCTTTCCTGTATAGGAAATGCTAGTTGTGGAGATACGAATGTTAGCACAAAAACTGAAGTAAAGGAGATAGCTGCAAAATCTCTGCACACAATGCTTAGTTCTCAGAAGTAAATCATATGTGCCATGTTGTTTCATTTAGGTTTAAAGAGTTAGGTGCTATAACCTCTGTGAAGCTTTCCTATATATGAAATGGTAGTTTTAGAGATACGAATGTTAGCACAAAAACTGAAGGAAAGGAGATAGCTGCAAAATCTCTGCACACAATGCTTAGTTCTCAGAAGTAAATCATATGTGCCATGTTGTTTCATTTAGGTTTAAAGAGTTAGGTGCTATTCCGTAGGTTATGCTTTCCTATATAGGAAAGGCTAGTTTTATAGATACGAATGTTAGCACAAAAACTGAAGGAAAGGAGATAGCTGCAAAATCTCTACACACAATGCATAGTTCTCAGAAGTAAATCATATGTGAAATGTTGTTTGATTTAGGTTTAAAGAGTTAGGTGCTATACCCGCGGTAATGCTTTCCTACAGTGTAAATGGTAGTTTTAGACATATGAATGTTAGCACAAAAACTGAAGGAAAGGTGATAGCTGCAAAATCTCTGCACACAATGCTTAGTTCTCAGAAGTAAATCATATGTGCCATGTTGTTTCATTTAGGTTTAAACAGATAAGTGCTATACCCACGGTAATGCTTTCCTATAGTGTAAATGCAAGTTTTAGACATAGGAATGTTAGCACAAAAACTGAAGGAAGGGAAATAGCTGCAAAATCTCTGCACACAATTCTTAGTTCTCAGAAGTAAATCATATGTGCCATGTTGTTTCATTTAGGTTTAAAGAGTTAGGTGCTATACCCACAGTTATGCTTTCCTGTATAGGAAATGCTAGTTCTGGAGATACGAATGTTAGCACAAAAACTGAAGTAAAGGAGGTAGTTGCAAAATCTCTGCAAACAATGCTTAGTTCTCAGAAGTAAGTCATATGTGCCATGTTGTTTCATTTAGGTTTAAACAGATAAGTGCTAAACCCGCGGTAATGCTTTCCTGTAGAGTAAATGCAAGTTTTAGACATAGGAATGTTAGCACAAAAACTGAAGGAAAGGAGATAGCTGCAAAATCAATGCACACAATGTTAAGATTTCAGAAGTAAATCATATGTGCCATGCTGTTTCATTTTGGTTTAAAGAGTTAGGTGCTATACCCTCGGTTATGCTTTCCTGTATAGGAAATGCTAGTTCTGGAGGCACGAATGTTACCACAAAAACTGAAGGAAAGGAGATAGCTGCAAAATCTCTGCACACAATGCTTAGTTCTCAGAAGTAAATCATATGTGCCATGTTGTTTAATTTAGGTTTAAAGAGTTAGGTGCTATACCCTCGGTTATGCTTTCCTGTAGAGGAAATGCTAGTTCTGGAGGTACGAATGTTAGCACAAAAACTGAAGGAAAGGAAATAGCTGCAAATTCTCTGCAAACAATGCTTAGTTCTCAGAAGTAAATCATATTTGCCATGTTGTTTCATTTAGGTTTAAACAGATAAGTGCTATACCCGCGGTAATGCTTTCCTATAGTGTAAATGCAAGTTTTAGACATAGGAATCTTAGCACAAAAACTGAAGGAAAGGAGATAGCTGCAAAATCTCTGCAAACAATGCTTACTTCTCAGAAGTAAATCATATGTGCCATGTTGTTTCATTTAGGTTTAAACTGATAAGTGCTATACCCGCGGTAATGCTTTCCTATAGTGTAAATGCAAGTTTTAGACATAGGAATGTTAGCACATAAACTGAAGGAAAGGAGATAGCTGCAAAATCTCTGCACACAATGCTTAGTTCTCAGAAGTAAATCATATGTGCCATGTTGTTTCATTTAGGTTTAAACAGATAAGTGCTATACCCGCCATAATGCTTTCCTATAGTGTAAATGCAAGTTTTAGACATAGGAATGTTAGCACAAAAACTGAAGGAAAGGAGATAGCTGCAAAACCTCTGCACAAAATTCTTAGTTCTCAGAAGTAAATCAATTGTGCCATGTTGTTTCAGTTAGGTTTAAAGAGTTAGGTGATATACCCTCAGTTATGCTTTCCTGTATAGGAAATGCTAGTTCTGGAGATACGAATGTTAGCACAAGAACTGAAGGAAAGGAGGTAGTTGCAAAATCTCTGCGCACAATGCTTAGTTCTCAGAAGTAAATCATATGTGCCATGTTGTTTCATTTAGGTTAAAGAGTTCGGTGCTATACTCGCGGTAATGCTATCCTATAGTGTAAATGCTAGTTTCAGATATAGGTTTCTTAGCACAAAAACTAAAGGAAAGGAGATAGCTGCAAAATCTCTGCACACAATGTTTAGATCTCAGAAGTAAATCATATGTGCCATGTTGTTTCATTTAGGTTTAAAGAGTTAGGTGCTATAACCGCGATAATGCTTTCCTTTATAGGAAATGCTAGTTTTAGAGATACGAATGTTAGCACAAAAACTGAAGGAAAGGAGATAGCTGCAAAATCTCTACACACAATGCTTAGTTCTCCGAAGTAAATCATATGTGCGATGTTGTTTAATTTAGGTTTAAAGAGTTAGGTGCTATACCCTCGGTCATGCTTTCCTGTATTGGAAATGCTAGTTCTGGAGATACGAATGTTAGCACAAAAACTGAAGTAAAGGAGATAGCTGCAAAATCTCTGCACACAATGCTTAGTTCTCAGAAGTAAATCATATGTGCCATGTTGTTTCATTTAGGTTTCAAGAGTTAGGTGCTATAACCTCTGTGAAGCTTTCCTATATATGAAATGCTAGTTTTAGAGATACAAATGTTAGCACAAAAACTGAAGGAAAGGAGATAGCTGCAAAATCTCTGCACACAATGCTTAGTTCTCAGAAGTAAATCATATGTGCCATGTTGTTTCATTTAGGTTTAAACAGTTAGGTGCTATACCCTCGGTTATGCTTTCCTGTATAGGAAATGCTAGTTCTGGAGGTACGAATGTTAGCACAAAAACTGAAGGAAAGGAGATAGCTGCAAAACCTCTGCACACAATTCTTAGTTCTCAGAAGTAAATCATATGTGCCATGTTGTTTCAGTTAGTTTTAAAGAGTTAGGTGATATACCCTCAGTTATGCTTTCCTGTATAGGAAATGCTAGTTCTGGAGATACGAATGTTAGCACAAGAACTGAAGGAAAGGAGGTAGTTGCAAAATCTCTGCGCACAATGCTTAGTTCTCAGAAGTAAATCATATGTGCCATGTTGTTTCATTTAGGTTAAAGAGTTCGGTGCTATACTCGCGGTAATGTTATCCTATAGTGTAAATGCTAGTTTCAGATATAGGTTTCTTAGCACAAAAACTAAAGGAAAGGAGATAGCTGCAAAATCTCTGCACACAATGTTTAGATCTCAGAAGTAAATCATATGTGCCATGTTGTTTCATTTAGGTTTAAAGAGTTAGGTGCTATAACCTCTGTGAAGCTTTCCTATATATGAAAGGCTAGTTTTAGAGATACGAATGTTAGCACAAAAACTGAAGGAAAGGAGATAGCTGCAAAATCTCTGCACACAATGCTTACTTCTCAGAAGTAAATCATATGTGCCATGTTGTTTAATTTAGGTTTAAAGAGTTAGGTGCTATACCCTCGGTTATGCTTTCCTGTATAGGAAATGCTAGTTCTGGAGGTACGAATGTTAGCACAAAAACTGAAGGAAAGGAGATAGCTGCAAAATCTCTGCACACAATGCTTAGTTCTCAGAAGTAAATCATATTTGCCATGTTGTCTCATTTAGGTTTAAACAGATAAGTGCTATACCCGCGGTAATGCTTTCCTATAGTGTAAATGCAAGTTTTAGACATAGGAATCTTAGCACAAAAACTGAAGGAAAGGAGATAGCTGCAAAATCTCTGCACACAATGCTTACTTCTCAGAAGTAAATAATATGTGCCATGTTGTTTCATTTAGGTTTAAACTGATAAGTGCTATACCCGCGGTAATGCTTTCCTATAGTGTAAATGCAAGTTTTAGACATAGGAATGTTAGCACATAAACTGAAGGAAAGGAGATAGCTGCAAAATCTCTGCACACAATGCTTAGTTCTCAGAAGTAAATCATATGTGCCATGTTGTTTCATTTAGGTTTAAACAGATAAGTGCTATACCCGCCGTAATGCTTTCCTATAGTGTAAATGCAAGTTTTAGACATAGGAATGTTAGCACAAAAACTGAAGGAAAGGAGATAGCTGCAAAACCTCTGCACAAAATTCTTAGTTCTCAGAAGTAAATCAATTGTGCCATGTTGTTTCAGTTAGGTTTAAAGAGTTAGGTGATATACCCTCAGTTATGCTTTCCTGTATAGGAAATGCTAGTTCTGGAGATACGAATGTTAGCACAAGAACTGAAGGAAAGGAGGTAGTTGCAAAATCTCTGCGCACAATGCTTAGTTCTCAGAAGTAAATCATATGTGCCATGTTGTTTCATTTAGGTTAAAGAGTTCGGTGCTATACTCGCGGTAATGCTATCCTATAGTGTAAATGCTAGTTTCAGATATAGGTTTCTTAGCACAAAAACTAAAGGAAAGGAGATAGCTGCAAAATCTCTGCACACAATGTTTAGATCTCAGAAGTAAATCATATGTGCCATGTTGTTTCATTTAGGTTTAAAGAGTTAGGTGCTATAACCGCGATAATGCTTTCCTTTACAGGAAATGCTAGTTTTAGAGATACGAATGTTAGCACAAAAACTGAAGGAAAGGAGATAGCTGCAAAATCTCTACACACAATGCTTAGTTCTCCGAAGTAAATCATATGTGCGATGTTGTTTAATTTAGGTTTAAAGAGTTGGGTGCTATACCCTCGGTCATGCTTTCCTGTATTGGAAATGCTAGTTCTGGAGATACGAATGTTAGCACAAAAACTGAAGTAAAGGAGATAGCTGCAAAATCTCTGCACACAATGCTTAGTTCTCAGAAGTAAATCATATGTGCCATGTTGTTTCATTTAGGTTTAAAGAGTTAGGTGCTATAACCTCTGTGAAGCTTTCCTATATATGAAATGCTAGTTTTAGAGATACGAATGTTAGCACAAAAACTGAAGGAAAGGAGATAGCTGCAAAATCTCTGCACACAATGCTTAGTTCTCAGAAGTAAATCATATGTGCCATGTTGTTTCATTTAGGTTTAAACAGTTAGGTGCTATACCCTCGGTTATGCTTTCCTGTATAGGAAATGCTAGTTCTGGAGATACGAATGTTAGCACAAAAACTGAAGGAAAGGAGATAGCTGCAAAATCTCTGCACACAATGCTTAGTTCTCAGAAGTAAATCATATGTGCCATGTTGTTTCATTTAGGTTAAAAGGTTCGGTGCTATACTCGCGGTAATGTTATCCTATAGTGTAAATGCTAGTTTCAGATATAGGTTTCTTAGCACAAAAACTAAAGGAAAGGAGATAGCTGCAAAATCTCTGCACACAATGTTTAGATCTCAGAAGTAAATCATATGTGCCATGTTGTTTCATTTAGGTTTAAAGAGTTAGGTGCTATAACCGCGATAATGCTTTCCTTTATAGGAAATGCTAGTTTTAGAGATACGAATGTTAGCACAAAAACTGAAGGAAAGGAGATAGCTGCAAAATCTCTACACACAATGCTTAGTTCTCCGAAGTAAATCATATGTGCGATGTTGTTTAATTTAGGTTTAAAGAGTTAGGTGCTATACCCTCGGTTATGCTTTCCTGTATAGGAAATGCTAGTTCTGGAGATACGAATGTTAGCACAAAAACTGAAGTAAAGGAGATAGCTGCAAAATCTCTGCACACAATGCTTAGTTCTCAGAAGTAAATCATATGTGCCATGTTGTTTCATTTAGGTTTAAAGAGTTAGGTGCTATAACCTCTGTGAAGCTTTCCTATATATGAAATGCTAGTTTTAGAGATACGAATGTTAGCACAAAAACTGAAGGAAAGGAGATAGCTGCAAAATCTCTGCACACAATGCTTAGTTCTCAGAAGGAAATCATATGTGCCATGTTGTTTCATTTAGGTTTAAAGAGTTAGGTGCTATTCCCTAGGTTATGCTTTCCTATATAGGAAATGCTAGTTTTATAGATACGAATGTTAGCACAAAAACTGAAGGAAAGGAGATAGCTGCAAAATCTCTACACACAATGCATAGTTCTCAGAAGTAAATCATATGTGCAATGTTGTTTGATTTAGGTTTAAAGAGTTAGGTGCTATACCCGCGGTAATGCTTTCCTACAGTGTAAATGCTAGTTTTAGACATATGAATGTTAGCACAAAAACTGAAGGAAAGGTGATAGCTGCAAAATCTCTGCACACAATGCTTAGTTCTCAGAAGTAAATCATATGTGCCATGTTGTTTCATTTAGCTTTAAACAGATAAGTGCTATACCCGCGGTAATGCTTTCCTATAGTGTAAATGCAAGTTTTAGACATAGGAATGTTAGCACAAAAACTGAAGGAAAGGAGATAGCTGCAAAATCTCTGCACACAATGCTTAGTTCTCAGAAGTAAATCATATGTGCCATGTTGTTTCATTTAGGTTTAAAGAGTTAGGTGCTATAACCTCTGTGAAGCTTTCCTATATATGAAATGCTAGTTTTAGAGATACGAATGTTAGCACAAAAACTGAAGGAAAGGAGATAGCTGCAAAATCTCTGCACACAATGCTTAGTTCTCAGAAGGAAATCATATGTGCCATGTTGTTTCATTTAGGTTTAAAGAGTTAGGTGCTATTACCTAGGTTATGCTTTCCTATATAGGAAATGCTAGTTTTATAGATACGAATGTTAGCACAAAAACTGAAGGAAAGGAGATAGCTGCAAAATCTCTACACACAATGCATAGTTCTCAGAAGTAAATCATATGTGCAATGTTGTTTGATTTAGGTTTAAAGAGTTAGGTGCTATACCCGCGGTAATGCTTTCCTACAGTGTAAATGCTAGTTTTAGACATATGAATGTTAGCACAAAAACTGAAGGAAAGGTGATAGCTGCAAAATCTCAGCACACAATGCTTAGTTCTCAGAAGTAAATCATATGTGCCATGTTGTTTCATTTAGGTTTAAACAGATAAGTGCTATACCCGCGGTAATGCTTTCCTATAGTGTAAATGCAAGTTTTAGACATAGGAATGTTAGCACAAAAGCTGAAGGAAAGGAGATAGCTGCAAAACCTCTGCACACAATTCTTAGTTCTCAGAGGTAAATCATATGTGGCATGTTGTTTCATTTAGGTTTAAAGAGTTAGGTGCTATACCCTTAGTTATGCTTTCCTGTATAGGAAATGCTAGTTCTGGAGATACGAATGTTAGCACAAAAACTGAAGGAAAGGAGGTAGTTGCAAAATCTCTGCGCACAATGCTTAGTTCTCAGAAGTAAATCATATGTGCCATGTTGTTTCATTTAGGTTTAAACAGATAAGTGCTAAACCCGCGGTAATGCTTTCCTATAGTGTAAACGCAAGTTTTAGACATAGGAATGTTAGCACAAAAACTGAAGGAAAGGAGATAGCTGCAAAACCTCTGCACACAATTTTTAGTTCTCAGAAGTAAATCATATGTTCCATGTTGTTTCAGTTAGGTTTAAAGAGTTAGGTGCTATACCCTCAGTTATGCTTTCCTGTATAGGAAATGCTAGTTCTGGAGATACGAATGTTAGCACAAAAACTGAAGGAAAGGAGGTAGTTGCAAAATCTCTGTGCACAATGCTTAGTTCTCAGAAGTAAATCATATGTGCCATGTTGTTTCATTTAGGTTTAAACAGATAAGTGCTAAACCCGCGGTAATGCTTTCCTGTATAGGAAATGCTAGTTCTGGAGATACGAATGTTAGCACAAAAACTGAAGGAAAGGAGATAGCTGCAAAATCTCTGCACACAATGCTTAGTTCTCAGAAGTAAATCATATGTGCCATGTTGTTTCATTTAGGTTTAAAGAGTTAGGTGATATACCCTCTGTTATGCTTTCCTGTATAGGAAATGCTAGTTCTGGAGGTACGAATGTTAGCACAAAAACTGAAGGAAAGGAGATAGCTGCAAAATCTCTGCACACAATGCTTAGTTCTCAGAAGTAAATCATATGTGCCATGTTGTTTCATTTAGGTTTAAACAGATAAGTGCTATACCCGCGGTAATGCTTTCCTATAGTGTAAATGCAAGTTTTAGACATAGGAATGTTAGCACAAAAACTGAAGGAAAGGAGATAGCTGCAAAACATCTGCACACAATTCTTAGTTCTCAGAAGTAAATAATATGTGCCATGTTGTTTCAGTTAGGTTTAAAGAGTTAGGTGATATACCCTCAGTTATGCTTTCCTGTATAGAAATTGCTAGTTCTGGAGATACGAATGTTAGCACAAGAACTGAAGGAAAGGAGGTAGTTGAAAATCTCTGCGCACAATGCTTAGTTCTCAGAAGTAAATCATATGTGCCATGTTGTTTCATTTAGGTTTAAAGAGTTCGGTGCTATACCCGCGGTAATGCTATCCTATAGTGTAAATGCTAGTTTCAGATATAGGTTTCTTAGCACAAAAACTAAAGGAAAGGAGATAGCTGCAAAATCTCTGCACACAATGTTTAGATCTCAGAAGTAAATCATATGTGCCATGTTGTTTCATTTAGGTTTAAAGAGTTAGGTGCTATAACTGCGATAATGCTTTCCTTTATAGGAAATGCTAGTTTTAGAGATACGAATGTTAGCACAAAAACTGAAGGAAAGGAGATAGCTGCAAAATCTCTACACACAATGCTTAGTTCTCCGAAGTAAATCATATGTGCGATGTTGTTTAATTTAGGTTTAAAGAGTTAGGTGCTATACCCTCGGTTATGCTTTCCTGTATAGGAAATGCTAGTTCTGGAGATACGAATGTTAGCACAAAAACTGAAGTAAAGGAGATAGCTGCAAAATCTCTGCACACAATGCTTACTTCTCAGAAGTAAATCATATGTGCCATGTTGTTTCATTTAGGTTTAAAGAGTTAGGTGCTATAACCTCTGTGAAGCTTTCCTATATATGAAATGCTTGTTTTAGAGATACGAATGTTAGCACAAAAACTGAAGGAAAGGAGATAGCTGCAAAATCTCTGCACACAATGCTTAGTTCTCAGAAGTAAATCATATGTGCCATGTTGTTTCATTTAGGTTTAAAGAGTTAGGTGCTATACCCTAGGTTATGCTTTCCTATATAGGAAATGCTAGTTTTATAGATACGAATGTTAGCACAAAAACTGAAGGAAAGGAGATAGCTGCAAAATCTCTGCACACAATGCTTAGTTCTCAGAAGTAAATCATATGTGCCATGCTGTTTAATTTAGGTTTAAAGAGTTAGGTGCTATACCCTCGGTTATGCTTTCCTGTATAGGAAATGCTAGTTCTGGAGGTACGAATGTTAGCACAAAAACTGAAGGAAAGGAGATATCTGCAAAATCTCTGCACACAATGCTTAGTTCTCAGAAGTAAATCATATGTGCCATGTTGTTTCATTTAGGTTTAAACAGATAAGTGCTATACCCGCGGTAATGCTTTCCTATAGTGTAAATGCAAGTTTTAGACATAGGAATGTTAGCACAAAAACTGAAGGAAAGGAGATAGCTGCAAAACATCTGCACACAATTCTTAGTTCTCAGAAGTAAATAATATGTGCCATGTTGTTTCAGTTAGGTTTAAAGAGTTAGGTGATATACCCTCAGTTATGCTTTCCTGTATAGAAAATGCTAGTTCTGGAGATACGAATGTTAGCACAAGAACTGAAGGAAAGGAGGTAGTTGAAAATCTCTGCGCACAATGCTTAGTTCTCAGAAGTAAATCATATGTGCCATGTTGTTTCATTTAGGTTTAAAGAGTTCGGTGCTATACCCGCGGTAATGCTATCCTATAGTGTAAATGCTAGTTTCAGATATAGGTTTCTTAGCACAAAAACTAAAGGAAAGGAGATAGCTGCAAAATCTCTGCACACAATGTTTAGATCTCAGAAGTAAATCATATGTGCCATGTTGTTTCATTTAGGTTTAAAGAGTTAGGTGCTATAACCGCGATAATGCTTTCCTTTATAGGAAATGCTAGTTTTAGAGATACGAATGTTAGCACAAAAACTGAAGGAAAGGAGATAGCTGCAAAATCTCTACACACAGTGCTTAGTTCTCCGAAGTAAATCATATGTGCGATGTTGTTTAATTTAGGTTTAAAGAGTTAGGTGCTATACCCTCGGTTATGCTTTCCTGTATAGGAAATGCTAGTTCTGGAGATACGAATGTTAGCACAAAAACTGAAGTAAAGGAGATAGCTGCAAAATCTCTGCACACAATGCTTACTTCTCAGAAGTAAATCATATGTGCCATGTTGTTTCATTTAGGTTTAAAGAGTTAGGTGCTATAACCTCTGTGAAGCTTTCCTATATATGAAATGCTTGTTTTAGAGATACGAATGATAGCACAAAAACTGAAGGAAAGGAGATAGCTGCAAAATCTCTGCACACAATGCTTAGTTCTCAGAAGTAAATCATATGTGCCATGTTGTTTCATTTAGGTTTAAAGAGTTAGGTGCTATACCCTAGGTTATGCTTTCCTATATAGGAAATGCTAGTTTTATAGATACGAATGTTAGCACAAAAACTGAAGGAAAGGAGATAGCTGCAAAATCTCTGCACACAATGCTTAGTTCTCAGAAGTAAATCATATGTGCCATGCTGTTTAATTTAGGTTTAAAGAGTTAGGTGCTATACCCTCGGTTATGCTTTCCTGTATAGGAAATGCTAGTTCTGGAGGTACGAATGTTAGCACAAAAACTGAAGGAAAGGAGATATCTGCAAAATCTCTGCACACAATGCTTAGTTCTCAGAAGTAAATCATATGTGCCATGTTGTTTCATTTAGGTTTAAACAGATAAGTGCTATACCCGCGGTAATGCTTTCCTATAGTGTAAATGCAAGTTTTAGACATAGGAATGTTAGCACAAAAACTGAAGGAAAGGAGATAGCTGCAAAACCTCTGCACACAATTCTTAGTTCTCAGAAGTAAATCATATGTTCCATGTTGTTTCAGTTAGCTTTAAAGAGTTAGGTGCTATACCCTCAGTTATGCTTTCCTGTATAGGAAATGCTAGTTCTGGAGATACGAATGTTAGCACAAAAACTGAAGGAAAGGAGGTAGTTGCAAAATCTCTGCGCACAATGCTTAGTTCTCAGAAGTAAATCATATGTGCCATGTTGTTTCATTTAGGTTTAAACAGATATGTGCTAAACCCGCGGTAATGCTTTCCTGTATAGGAAATGCTAGTTCTGGAGATAGGAATGTTAGCACAAAAACTGAAGGAAAGGAGATAGCTGCAAAATCTCTGCACACAATGCTTAGTTCTCCGAAGTAAATCATATGTGCGATGTTGTTTAATTTAGGTTTAAAGAGTTAGGTGCTATACCCTCGGTTATGCTTTCCTGTAGAGGAAGTGCTAGTTCTGGAGATACGAATGTTAGCACAAAAACTAAAGTAAAGGAGATAGCTGCAAAATCTCTGCTCACAATGCTTAGTTCTCAGAGGTAAATCATATGTGCCATGTTGTTTAATTTAGGTTTAAAGAGTTAGGTGCTATACCCTCTGTTATGCTTTCCTGTATAGGAAATGCTAGTTCTGGAGGTATGAATGTTACCACAAAAACTGAAGGAAAGGAGATAGCTGCAAAATCTCTGCACACAATGCTTAGTTCTCAGAAGTAAATCATATGTGCCATGTTGTTTCATTTAGGTTTAAACAGATAAGTGCTATACCCGCGGTAATGCTTTCCTATAGTGTAAATGCAAGTTTTAGACATAGGAATGTTAGCACAAAAACTGAAGGAAAGGAGATAGCTGCAAAACCTCTGCACACAATTCTTAGTTCTCAGAAGTAAATCATATGTGCCATGTTGTTTCAGTTAGGTTTAAAGAGTTAGGTGATATACCCTCAGTTATGCTTTCCTGTATAGAAAATGCTAGTTCTGGAGATACGAATGTTAGCACAAGAACTGAAGGAAAGGAGGTAGTTGAAAATCTCTGGGCACAATGATTAGTTCTCAGAAGTAAATCATATGTGCCATGTTGTTTCATTTAGGTTTAAAGAGTTCGGTGCTATACCCGCGGTAATGCTATCCTATAGTGTAAATGCTAGTTTCAGATATAGGTTTCTTAGCACAAAAACTAAAGGAAAGGAGATAGCTGCAAAATCTCTGCACACAATGTTTAGATCTCAGAAGTAAATCACATGTGCCATGTTGTTTCATTTAGGTTTAAAGAGTTAGGTGCTATAACCGCGATAATGCTTTCCTTTATAGGAAATGCTATTTTTAGAGATACTAATGTTAGCACAAAAACTGAAGGAAAGGAGATAGCTGCAAAATCTCTACACACAATGCTTAGTTCTCCGAAGTAAATCATATGTGCGATGTTGTTTAATTTAGGTTTAAAGAGTTAGGTGCTATACCCTCGGTTATGCTTTCCTGTATAGGAAATGCTAGTTCTGGAGATACGAATGTTAGCACAAAAACTGAAGTAAAGGAGATAGCTGCAAAATCTCTGCACACAATGCTTACTTCTCAGAAGTAAATCATATGTGCCATGTTGTTTCATTTAGGTTTAAAGAGTTAGGTGCTATAACCTCTGTGAAGCTTTCCTATATATGAAATGCTTGTTTTAGAGATACGAATGTTAGCACAAAAACTGAAGGAAAGGAGATAGCTGCAAAATCTCTGCACACAATGCTTAATTCTCAGAAGTAAATCATATGTGCCATGTTGTTTCATTTAGGTTTAAAGAGTTAGGTGCTATATCCTAGGTTATGCTTTCCTATATAGGAAATGCTAGTTTTATAGATACGAATGTTAGCACAAAAACTGAAGGAAAGGAGATAGCTGCAAAATCTCTACACACAATGCTTAGTTCTCAGAAGTAAATCATATGTGCAATGTTGTTTGATTTAGGTTTAAAGAGTTAGGCGCTATACTCGCGGTAATGCTTTCCTACAGTATAAATGCTAGTTTTAGACATATGAATGTTAGCACAAAAACTGAATGAAAGGAGATAGCTGCAAAATCTCTGCACACAATGCTTAGTTCTCAGAAGTAAATCATATGTGCCATGTTGTTTCATTTAGGTTTAAACAGATAAGTGCTATACCCGCGGTAATGCTTTCCTACAGTGTAAATGCTAGTTTTAGACATATGAATGTTAGCACAAAAACTGAAGGAAAGGAGATAGCTGCAAAATCTCTGCACACAATGCTTAGTTCTCAGAAGTAAATCATATGTGCCATGTTGTTTCATTTAGGTTTAAACAGATAAGTGCTATACCCGCGGTAATTCTTTCCTATAGTGTAAATGCTAGTTTTAGAGATACGAATGTTAGCACAAAAACTGAAGGAAAGGAGATAGCTGCAAAGTCTCTGCACACAATGCTTAGTTCTCAGAAGTAAATCATATGTGCCATGTTGTTTCATTTAGGTTTAAAGAGTTAGGTGCTATACCCTCGGTTATGCTTTCCTATATAGGAAATGCTAGTTTTAAAGATACGAATGTTAGCACAAAAACTGAAGGAAAGGAGATAGCTGCAAA
This sequence comes from Dasypus novemcinctus, assembly GCF_030445035.2. Classification (NCBI taxonomy): domain Eukaryota; kingdom Metazoa; phylum Chordata; class Mammalia; order Cingulata; family Dasypodidae; genus Dasypus; species Dasypus novemcinctus. Next base: position 76,466 of record NW_026688288.1, on the reverse strand, counting down.
ATCTCTACACACAATGCTTAGTTCTCAGAAGTAAATCATATGTGCAATGTTGTTTGATTTAGGTTTAAAGAGTTAGGTGCTATACCCGCGGTAATGCTTTCCTACAGTGTAAATGGTAGTTTTAGACATATGAATGTTAGCACAAAAACTGAAGGAAAGGAGATAGCTGCAAAATGTCTGCACACAATGCTTAGTTCTCAGAAGTAAATCATATGTGCCATGTTGTTTCATTTAGGTTTAAACAGATAAGTGCTATACCTGCGGTAATGCTTTCGTATAGTGTAAATGCAAGTTTTAGACATAGGAATGTTAGCACAAAAACTGAAGGAAAGGAGATAGCTGCAAAACCTCTGCACACAATTCTTAGTTCTCAGAAGTAAATCATATGTGTCATGTTGTTTCATTTAGGTTTAAAGAGTTAGGTGCTATACCCTCAGTTATGCTTTCCTGTATAGGAAATGCTAGTTCTGGAGATACGAATGTTAGCACAAAAACTGAAGGAAAGGAGGTAGTTGCAAAATCTCTGCGCACAATGCTTAGTTCTCAGAAGTAAATCATATGTCCCATGTTGTTTCATTTAGGTTTAAACAGATAAGTGCTAAACCCGCGGTAATGCTTTCCTATAGTGTAAATGCAAGTTTAAAAATAGGAATGTTAGCACAAAAACTGAAGGAAAGGAGATAGCTGCAAAATCTCTGCACACAATGTTTAGATATCAGAAGTAAATCATATGTGCCATGTTGTTTCATTTTGGTTTAAAGAGTTAGGTGCTATACCCGCGGTAATGCTTTCCTTTATAGGAAATGCTAGTTTTAGAGATACGAATGTTAGCACAAAAACTGAAGGAAAGGAGATAGCTGCAAAATCTCTGCACACAATGCTAAGGTCTCCGAAGTAAATCATATGTGCCATGTTGGTTCATTTAGGTTTAAAGAGTTAGGTGCTATACCCTCGGTTATGCTTTCCTGTATAGGAAATGCTAGTTCTGGAGATACGAATGTTAGCACAAAAACTGAAGGAAAGGAGATAGCTGCAAAATCTCTGCACACAATGCTTAGTTCTCTGAAGTAAATCATATGTGCAATGTTGTTTAATTTATGTTTAAAGAGTTAGGTGCTATACCCTCGGTTATGCTTTCCTGTATAGGAAATGCTAGTTCTGGAGATACGAATGTTAGCACAAAAACTGAAGTAAAGGAGATAGCTGCAAAATCTCTGCACACAATGCTTAGTTCTCAGAAGTAAATCATATGTGCCATGCTGTTTAATTTAGGTTTAAAGAGTTAGGTGCTATACCCTCGGTTATGCTTTCCTGTATAGGAAATGCTAGTTCTGGAGATACGAATGTTAGCACAAAAACTGAAGGAAAGGAGATAGCTGCAAAATCTCTGCACACAATGCTTAGTTCTCCGAAGTAAATCATATGTGCGATGTTGTTTAATTTAGGTTTAAAGAGTTAGGTGCTATACCCTCGGTTATGCTTTCCTGTATAGGAAATGCTAGTTCTGGAGATACGAATGTTAGCACAAAAACTGAAGTAAAGGAGATAGCTGCAAAATCTCTGCACACAATGCTTAGTTCTCAGAAGTAAATCATATGTGCCATGCTGTTTCATTTAGGTTTAAAGAGTTAGGTGCTATACCCTCGGTTATGCTTTCCTGTATAGGAAATGCTAGTTCTAGAGGTACGAATGTTAGCACAAAAACTGAAGGAAAGGAGATAGCTGCAAAATCTCTGCACACAATGCTTAGTTCTCAGAAGTAAATCATATGTGCCATGTTGTTTCATTTAGGTTTAAACAGATAAGTGCTATACCCGCGGTAATGCTTTCCTATAGTGTAAATGCAAGTTTTAGACATAGGAATGTTAGCAGAAAAAACTGAAGGAAAGGAGATAGCTGCAAAACCTCTGCACACAATTCTTAGTTCTCAGAAGTAAATCATATGTGCCATGTTGTTTCAGTTAGGTTTAAAGAGTTAGGTGATATACCCTCAGTTATGCTTTCCTGTATTGGAAATGCTAGTTCTGGAGATACGAATGTTAGCACAAAAACTGAAGGAAAGGAGGTAGTTGCAAAATCTCTGCGCACAATGCTTAGTTCTCAGAAGTAAATCAAATGTGCCATGTTGTTTCATTTAGGTTTAAAGAGTTAGGTGCTATAACCGTGATAATGCTTTCCTTTATAGGAAATGCTAGTTTTAGAGATACGAATGTTAGCACAAAAACTGAAGGAAAGGAGATAGCTGCAAAATCTCTACACACAATGCTTAGTTCTCCGCAGTAAATCATATGTGCGATGTTGTTTAATTTAGTTTTAAAGAGTTAGGTGCTATACCCTCGGTTATGCTTTCCTGTATAGGAAATGTTAGTTCTGGAGATAGGAATGTTAGCACAAAAACTGAAGTAAAGGAGATAGCTACAAAATCTCTGCACACAATGCTTAGTTCTCAGAAGTAAATCATATGTGCCATGTTGTTTCATTTAGGTTTAAAGAGTTAGGTGCTATAACCTCTGTGAAGCTTTCCTATATATGAAATGCTAGTTTTAGAGATACGAATGTTAGCACAAAAACTGAAGGAAAGGAGATAGCTGCAAAGTCTCTGCACACAATGCTTAGTTCTCAGAAGTAAATCATATGTGCCATGTTGTTTCATGTAGGTTTAAAGAGTTAGGTGCTATACCCTCGGTTATGCTTTCCTATATAGGAAATGCTAGTTTTATAGATACGAATGTTAGCACAAAAACTGAAGGAAAGGAGATAGCTGCAAAATCTCTACACACAATGCTTAGTTCTCAGAAGTAAATCATACGTGCAATGTTGTTTGATTTAGGTTTAAAGAGTTAGGTGCTATACCCGCGGTAGTGCTTTCCTACAGTGTAAATGCTAGTTTTAGACATATGAATGTTAGCACAAAAACTGAAGGAAAGGAGATAGCTGCAAAATCTCTGCACACAATGCTTAGTTCTCAGAAGTAAATCATATGTGCCATGTTGTTTCATTTAGGTTTAAACAGATAAGTGCTATACCCGCGGTAATGCTTTCCTACAGTGTAAATGCTAGTTTTAGACGTATGAATGTTAGCACAAAAACTGAAGGAAAGGAGATAGCTGCAAAATCTCTGCACACAATGCTTAGTTCTCAGAAGTAAATCATATGTGCCATGTTGTTTCATTTAGGTTTAAACAGATAAGTGCTAAACCCGCGGTAATGCTTTCCTGTAGAGTAAATGCAAGTTTTAGACATAGGAATGTTAGCACAAAAACTGAAGGAAAGGAGATAGCTGCAAAATCAATGCACACAATGTTAAGATTTCAGAAGTAAATCATATGTGCCATGCTGTTTCATTTTGGTTTAAAGAGTTAGGTGCTATACCCTCGGTTATGCTTTCCTGTATAGGAAATGCTAGTTCTGGAGGCACGAATGTTACCACAAAAACTGAAGGAAAGGAGATAGCTGCAAAATCTCTGCACACAATGCTTAGTTCTCAGAAGTAAATCATATGTGCCATGTTGTTTAATTTAGGTTTAAAGAGTTAGGTGCTATACCCTCGGTTATGCTTTCCTGTAGAGGAAATGCTAGTTCTGGAGGTACGAATGTTAGCACAAAAACTGAAGGAAAGGAAATAGCTGCAAATTCTCTGCAAACAATGCTTAGTTCTCAGAAGTAAATCATATTTGCCATGTTGTTTCATTTAGGTTTAAACAGATAAGTGCTATACCCGCGGTAATGCTTTCCTATAGTGTAAATGCAAGTTTTAGACATAGGAATCTTAGCACAAAAACTGAAGGAAAGGAGATAGCTGCAAAATCTCTGCAAACAATGCTTACTTCTCAGAAGTAAATCATATGTGCCATGTTGTTTCATTTAGGTTTAAACTGATAAGTGCTATACCCGCGGTAATGCTTTCCTATAGTGTAAATGCAAGTTTTAGACATAGGAATGTTAGCACATAAACTGAAGGAAAGGAGATAGCTGCAAAATCTCTGCACACAATGCTTAGTTCTCAGAAGTAAATCATATGTGCCATGTTGTTTCATTTAGGTTTAAACAGATAAGTGCTATACCCGCCATAATGCTTTCCTATAGTGTAAATGCAAGTTTTAGACATAGGAATGTTAGCACAAAAACTGAAGGAAAGGAGATAGCTGCAAAACCTCTGCACAAAATTCTTAGTTCTCAGAAGTAAATCAATTGTGCCATGTTGTTTCAGTTAGGTTTAAAGAGTTAGGTGATATACCCTCAGTTATGCTTTCCTGTATAGGAAATGCTAGTTCTGGAGATACGAATGTTAGCACAAGAACTGAAGGAAAGGAGGTAGTTGCAAAATCTCTGCGCACAATGCTTAGTTCTCAGAAGTAAATCATATGTGCCATGTTGTTTCATTTAGGTTAAAGAGTTCGGTGCTATACTCGCGGTAATGCTATCCTATAGTGTAAATGCTAGTTTCAGATATAGGTTTCTTAGCACAAAAACTAAAGGAAAGGAGATAGCTGCAAAATCTCTGCACACAATGTTTAGATCTCAGAAGTAAATCATATGTGCCATGTTGTTTCATTTAGGTTTAAAGAGTTAGGTGCTATAACCGCGATAATGCTTTCCTTTATAGGAAATGCTAGTTTTAGAGATACGAATGTTAGCACAAAAACTGAAGGAAAGGAGATAGCTGCAAAATCTCTACACACAATGCTTAGTTCTCCGAAGTAAATCATATGTGCGATGTTGTTTAATTTAGGTTTAAAGAGTTAGGTGCTATACCCTCGGTCATGCTTTCCTGTATTGGAAATGCTAGTTCTGGAGATACGAATGTTAGCACAAAAACTGAAGTAAAGGAGATAGCTGCAAAATCTCTGCACACAATGCTTAGTTCTCAGAAGTAAATCATATGTGCCATGTTGTTTCATTTAGGTTTCAAGAGTTAGGTGCTATAACCTCTGTGAAGCTTTCCTATATATGAAATGCTAGTTTTAGAGATACAAATGTTAGCACAAAAACTGAAGGAAAGGAGATAGCTGCAAAATCTCTGCACACAATGCTTAGTTCTCAGAAGTAAATCATATGTGCCATGTTGTTTCATTTAGGTTTAAACAGTTAGGTGCTATACCCTCGGTTATGCTTTCCTGTATAGGAAATGCTAGTTCTGGAGGTACGAATGTTAGCACAAAAACTGAAGGAAAGGAGATAGCTGCAAAACCTCTGCACACAATTCTTAGTTCTCAGAAGTAAATCATATGTGCCATGTTGTTTCAGTTAGTTTTAAAGAGTTAGGTGATATACCCTCAGTTATGCTTTCCTGTATAGGAAATGCTAGTTCTGGAGATACGAATGTTAGCACAAGAACTGAAGGAAAGGAGGTAGTTGCAAAATCTCTGCGCACAATGCTTAGTTCTCAGAAGTAAATCATATGTGCCATGTTGTTTCATTTAGGTTAAAGAGTTCGGTGCTATACTCGCGGTAATGTTATCCTATAGTGTAAATGCTAGTTTCAGATATAGGTTTCTTAGCACAAAAACTAAAGGAAAGGAGATAGCTGCAAAATCTCTGCACACAATGTTTAGATCTCAGAAGTAAATCATATGTGCCATGTTGTTTCATTTAGGTTTAAAGAGTTAGGTGCTATAACCTCTGTGAAGCTTTCCTATATATGAAAGGCTAGTTTTAGAGATACGAATGTTAGCACAAAAACTGAAGGAAAGGAGATAGCTGCAAAATCTCTGCACACAATGCTTACTTCTCAGAAGTAAATCATATGTGCCATGTTGTTTAATTTAGGTTTAAAGAGTTAGGTGCTATACCCTCGGTTATGCTTTCCTGTATAGGAAATGCTAGTTCTGGAGGTACGAATGTTAGCACAAAAACTGAAGGAAAGGAGATAGCTGCAAAATCTCTGCACACAATGCTTAGTTCTCAGAAGTAAATCATATTTGCCATGTTGTCTCATTTAGGTTTAAACAGATAAGTGCTATACCCGCGGTAATGCTTTCCTATAGTGTAAATGCAAGTTTTAGACATAGGAATCTTAGCACAAAAACTGAAGGAAAGGAGATAGCTGCAAAATCTCTGCACACAATGCTTACTTCTCAGAAGTAAATAATATGTGCCATGTTGTTTCATTTAGGTTTAAACTGATAAGTGCTATACCCGCGGTAATGCTTTCCTATAGTGTAAATGCAAGTTTTAGACATAGGAATGTTAGCACATAAACTGAAGGAAAGGAGATAGCTGCAAAATCTCTGCACACAATGCTTAGTTCTCAGAAGTAAATCATATGTGCCATGTTGTTTCATTTAGGTTTAAACAGATAAGTGCTATACCCGCCGTAATGCTTTCCTATAGTGTAAATGCAAGTTTTAGACATAGGAATGTTAGCACAAAAACTGAAGGAAAGGAGATAGCTGCAAAACCTCTGCACAAAATTCTTAGTTCTCAGAAGTAAATCAATTGTGCCATGTTGTTTCAGTTAGGTTTAAAGAGTTAGGTGATATACCCTCAGTTATGCTTTCCTGTATAGGAAATGCTAGTTCTGGAGATACGAATGTTAGCACAAGAACTGAAGGAAAGGAGGTAGTTGCAAAATCTCTGCGCACAATGCTTAGTTCTCAGAAGTAAATCATATGTGCCATGTTGTTTCATTTAGGTTAAAGAGTTCGGTGCTATACTCGCGGTAATGCTATCCTATAGTGTAAATGCTAGTTTCAGATATAGGTTTCTTAGCACAAAAACTAAAGGAAAGGAGATAGCTGCAAAATCTCTGCACACAATGTTTAGATCTCAGAAGTAAATCATATGTGCCATGTTGTTTCATTTAGGTTTAAAGAGTTAGGTGCTATAACCGCGATAATGCTTTCCTTTACAGGAAATGCTAGTTTTAGAGATACGAATGTTAGCACAAAAACTGAAGGAAAGGAGATAGCTGCAAAATCTCTACACACAATGCTTAGTTCTCCGAAGTAAATCATATGTGCGATGTTGTTTAATTTAGGTTTAAAGAGTTGGGTGCTATACCCTCGGTCATGCTTTCCTGTATTGGAAATGCTAGTTCTGGAGATACGAATGTTAGCACAAAAACTGAAGTAAAGGAGATAGCTGCAAAATCTCTGCACACAATGCTTAGTTCTCAGAAGTAAATCATATGTGCCATGTTGTTTCATTTAGGTTTAAAGAGTTAGGTGCTATAACCTCTGTGAAGCTTTCCTATATATGAAATGCTAGTTTTAGAGATACGAATGTTAGCACAAAAACTGAAGGAAAGGAGATAGCTGCAAAATCTCTGCACACAATGCTTAGTTCTCAGAAGTAAATCATATGTGCCATGTTGTTTCATTTAGGTTTAAACAGTTAGGTGCTATACCCTCGGTTATGCTTTCCTGTATAGGAAATGCTAGTTCTGGAGATACGAATGTTAGCACAAAAACTGAAGGAAAGGAGATAGCTGCAAAATCTCTGCACACAATGCTTAGTTCTCAGAAGTAAATCATATGTGCCATGTTGTTTCATTTAGGTTAAAAGGTTCGGTGCTATACTCGCGGTAATGTTATCCTATAGTGTAAATGCTAGTTTCAGATATAGGTTTCTTAGCACAAAAACTAAAGGAAAGGAGATAGCTGCAAAATCTCTGCACACAATGTTTAGATCTCAGAAGTAAATCATATGTGCCATGTTGTTTCATTTAGGTTTAAAGAGTTAGGTGCTATAACCGCGATAATGCTTTCCTTTATAGGAAATGCTAGTTTTAGAGATACGAATGTTAGCACAAAAACTGAAGGAAAGGAGATAGCTGCAAAATCTCTACACACAATGCTTAGTTCTCCGAAGTAAATCATATGTGCGATGTTGTTTAATTTAGGTTTAAAGAGTTAGGTGCTATACCCTCGGTTATGCTTTCCTGTATAGGAAATGCTAGTTCTGGAGATACGAATGTTAGCACAAAAACTGAAGTAAAGGAGATAGCTGCAAAATCTCTGCACACAATGCTTAGTTCTCAGAAGTAAATCATATGTGCCATGTTGTTTCATTTAGGTTTAAAGAGTTAGGTGCTATAACCTCTGTGAAGCTTTCCTATATATGAAATGCTAGTTTTAGAGATACGAATGTTAGCACAAAAACTGAAGGAAAGGAGATAGCTGCAAAATCTCTGCACACAATGCTTAGTTCTCAGAAGGAAATCATATGTGCCATGTTGTTTCATTTAGGTTTAAAGAGTTAGGTGCTATTCCCTAGGTTATGCTTTCCTATATAGGAAATGCTAGTTTTATAGATACGAATGTTAGCACAAAAACTGAAGGAAAGGAGATAGCTGCAAAATCTCTACACACAATGCATAGTTCTCAGAAGTAAATCATATGTGCAATGTTGTTTGATTTAGGTTTAAAGAGTTAGGTGCTATACCCGCGGTAATGCTTTCCTACAGTGTAAATGCTAGTTTTAGACATATGAATGTTAGCACAAAAACTGAAGGAAAGGTGATAGCTGCAAAATCTCTGCACACAATGCTTAGTTCTCAGAAGTAAATCATATGTGCCATGTTGTTTCATTTAGCTTTAAACAGATAAGTGCTATACCCGCGGTAATGCTTTCCTATAGTGTAAATGCAAGTTTTAGACATAGGAATGTTAGCACAAAAACTGAAGGAAAGGAGATAGCTGCAAAATCTCTGCACACAATGCTTAGTTCTCAGAAGTAAATCATATGTGCCATGTTGTTTCATTTAGGTTTAAAGAGTTAGGTGCTATAACCTCTGTGAAGCTTTCCTATATATGAAATGCTAGTTTTAGAGATACGAATGTTAGCACAAAAACTGAAGGAAAGGAGATAGCTGCAAAATCTCTGCACACAATGCTTAGTTCTCAGAAGGAAATCATATGTGCCATGTTGTTTCATTTAGGTTTAAAGAGTTAGGTGCTATTACCTAGGTTATGCTTTCCTATATAGGAAATGCTAGTTTTATAGATACGAATGTTAGCACAAAAACTGAAGGAAAGGAGATAGCTGCAAAATCTCTACACACAATGCATAGTTCTCAGAAGTAAATCATATGTGCAATGTTGTTTGATTTAGGTTTAAAGAGTTAGGTGCTATACCCGCGGTAATGCTTTCCTACAGTGTAAATGCTAGTTTTAGACATATGAATGTTAGCACAAAAACTGAAGGAAAGGTGATAGCTGCAAAATCTCAGCACACAATGCTTAGTTCTCAGAAGTAAATCATATGTGCCATGTTGTTTCATTTAGGTTTAAACAGATAAGTGCTATACCCGCGGTAATGCTTTCCTATAGTGTAAATGCAAGTTTTAGACATAGGAATGTTAGCACAAAAGCTGAAGGAAAGGAGATAGCTGCAAAACCTCTGCACACAATTCTTAGTTCTCAGAGGTAAATCATATGTGGCATGTTGTTTCATTTAGGTTTAAAGAGTTAGGTGCTATACCCTTAGTTATGCTTTCCTGTATAGGAAATGCTAGTTCTGGAGATACGAATGTTAGCACAAAAACTGAAGGAAAGGAGGTAGTTGCAAAATCTCTGCGCACAATGCTTAGTTCTCAGAAGTAAATCATATGTGCCATGTTGTTTCATTTAGGTTTAAACAGATAAGTGCTAAACCCGCGGTAATGCTTTCCTATAGTGTAAACGCAAGTTTTAGACATAGGAATGTTAGCACAAAAACTGAAGGAAAGGAGATAGCTGCAAAACCTCTGCACACAATTTTTAGTTCTCAGAAGTAAATCATATGTTCCATGTTGTTTCAGTTAGGTTTAAAGAGTTAGGTGCTATACCCTCAGTTATGCTTTCCTGTATAGGAAATGCTAGTTCTGGAGATACGAATGTTAGCACAAAAACTGAAGGAAAGGAGGTAGTTGCAAAATCTCTGTGCACAATGCTTAGTTCTCAGAAGTAAATCATATGTGCCATGTTGTTTCATTTAGGTTTAAACAGATAAGTGCTAAACCCGCGGTAATGCTTTCCTGTATAGGAAATGCTAGTTCTGGAGATACGAATGTTAGCACAAAAACTGAAGGAAAGGAGATAGCTGCAAAATCTCTGCACACAATGCTTAGTTCTCAGAAGTAAATCATATGTGCCATGTTGTTTCATTTAGGTTTAAAGAGTTAGGTGATATACCCTCTGTTATGCTTTCCTGTATAGGAAATGCTAGTTCTGGAGGTACGAATGTTAGCACAAAAACTGAAGGAAAGGAGATAGCTGCAAAATCTCTGCACACAATGCTTAGTTCTCCGAAGTAAATCATATGTGCGATGTTGTTTAATTTAGGTTTAAAGAGTTAGGTGCTATACCCTCGGTTATGCTTTCCTGTAGAGGAAGTGCTAGTTCTGGAGATACGAATGTTAGCACAAAAACTAAAGTAAAGGAGATAGCTGCAAAATCTCTGCTCACAATGCTTAGTTCTCAGAGGTAAATCATATGTGCCATGTTGTTTAATTTAGGTTTAAAGAGTTAGGTGCTATACCCTCTGTTATGCTTTCCTGTATAGGAAATGCTAGTTCTGGAGGTATGAATGTTACCACAAAAACTGAAGGAAAGGAGATAGCTGCAAAATCTCTGCACACAATGCTTAGTTCTCAGAAGTAAATCATATGTGCCATGTTGTTTCATTTAGGTTTAAACAGATAAGTGCTATACCCGCGGTAATGCTTTCCTATAGTGTAAATGCAAGTTTTAGACATAGGAATGTTAGCACAAAAACTGAAGGAAAGGAGATAGCTGCAAAACCTCTGCACACAATTCTTAGTTCTCAGAAGTAAATCATATGTGCCATGTTGTTTCAGTTAGGTTTAAAGAGTTAGGTGATATACCCTCAGTTATGCTTTCCTGTATAGAAAATGCTAGTTCTGGAGATACGAATGTTAGCACAAGAACTGAAGGAAAGGAGGTAGTTGAAAATCTCTGCGCACAATGATTAGTTCTCAGAAGTAAATCATATGTGCCATGTTGTTTCATTTAGGTTTAAAGAGTTCGGTGCTATACCCGCGGTAATGCTATCCTATAGTGTAAATGCTAGTTTCAGATATAGGTTTCTTAGCACAAAAACTAAAGGAAAGGAGATAGCTGCAAAATCTCTGCACACAATGTTTAGATCTCAGAAGTAAATCACATGTGCCATGTTGTTTCATTTAGGTTTAAAGAGTTAGGTGCTATAACCGCGATAATGCTTTCCTTTATAGGAAATGCTATTTTTAGAGATACTAATGTTAGCACAAAAACTGAAGGAAAGGAGATAGCTGCAAAATCTCTACACACAATGCTTAGTTCTCCGAAGTAAATCATATGTGCGATGTTGTTTAATTTAGGTTTAAAGAGTTAGGTGCTATACCCTCGGTTATGCTTTCCTGTATAGGAAATGCTAGTTCTGGAGATACGAATGTTAGCACAAAAACTGAAGTAAAGGAGATAGCTGCAAAATCTCTGCACACAATGCTTACTTCTCAGAAGTAAATCATATGTGCCATGTTGTTTCATTTAGGTTTAAAGAGTTAGGTGCTATAACCTCTGTGAAGCTTTCCTATATATGAAATGCTTGTTTTAGAGATACGAATGTTAGCACAAAAACTGAAGGAAAGGAGATAGCTGCAAAATCTCTGCACACAATGCTTAATTCTCAGAAGTAAATCATATGTGCCATGTTGTTTCATTTAGGTTTAAAGAGTTAGGTGCTATATCCTAGGTTATGCTTTCCTATATAGGAAATGCTAGTTTTATAGATACGAATGTTAGCACAAAAACTGAAGGAAAGGAGATAGCTGCAAAATCTCTACACACAATGCTTAGTTCTCAGAAGTAAATCATATGTGCAATGTTGTTTGATTTAGGTTTAAAGAGTTAGGCGCTATACTCGCGGTAATGCTTTCCTACAGTATAAATGCTAGTTTTAGACATATGAATGTTAGCACAAAAACTGAATGAAAGGAGATAGCTGCAAAATCTCTGCACACAATGCTTAGTTCTCAGAAGTAAATCATATGTGCCATGTTGTTTCATTTAGGTTTAAACAGATAAGTGCTATACCCGCGGTAATGCTTTCCTACAGTGTAAATGCTAGTTTTAGACATATGAATGTTAGCACAAAAACTGAAGGAAAGGAGATAGCTGCAAAATCTCTGCACACAATGCTTAGTTCTCAGAAGTAAATCATATGTGCCATGTTGTTTCATTTAGGTTTAAACAGATAAGTGCTATACCCGCGGTAATTCTTTCCTATAGTGTAAATGCTAGTTTTAGAGATACGAATGTTAGCACAAAAACTGAAGGAAAGGAGATAGCTGCAAAGTCTCTGCACACAATGCTTAGTTCTCAGAAGTAAATCATATGTGCCATGTTGTTTCATTTAGGTTTAAAGAGTTAGGTGCTATACCCTCGGTTATGCTTTCCTATATAGGAAATGCTAGTTTTAAAGATACGAATGTTAGCACAAAAACTGAAGGAAAGGAGATAGCTGCAAAATCTCTACACACAATGCTTAGTTCTCAGAAGTAAATCATATGTGCAATGTTGTTTGATTTAGGTTTAAAGAGTTAGGTGCTATACCCGCGGTAATGCTTTCCTACAGTGTAAATGGTAGTTTTAGACATATGAATGTTAGCACAAAAACTGAAGGAAAGGAGATAGCTGCAAAATGTCTGCACACAATGCTTAGTTCTCAGAAGTAAATCATATGTGCCATGTTGTTTCATTTAGGTTTAAACAGATAAGTGCTATACCCGCGGTAATGCTTTCCTGCAGTGTAAATGCTAGTTTTAGACATATGAATGTTAGCACAAAAACTGAAGGAAAGGAGATAGCTGCAAAATCTCTGCACACAATGCTTAGTTCTCAGAAGTAAATCATATGTGCCATGTTGTTTCATTTAGGTTTAAACAGATAAGTGCTATACCTGCGGTAATGCTTTCGTATAGTGTAAATGCAAGTTTTAGACATAGGAATGTTAGCACAAAAACTGAAGGAAAGGAGATAGCTGCAAAACCTCTGCACACAATTCTTAGTTCTCAGAAGTAAATCATATGTGTCATGTTGTTTCATTTAGGTTTAAAGAGTTAGGTGCTATACCCTCAGTTATGCTTTCCTGTATAGGAAATGCTAGTTCTGGAGATACGAATGTTAGCACAAAAACTGAAGGAAAGGAGGTAGTTGCAAAATCTCTGCGCACAATGCTTAGTTCTCAGAAGTAAATCATATGTCCCATGTTGTTTCATTTAGGTTTAAACAGATAAGTGCTAAACCCGCGGTAATGCTTTCCTATAGTGTAAATGCAAGTTTAAAAATAGGAATGTTAGCACAAAAACTGAAGGAAAGGAGATAGCTGCAAAATCTCTGCACACAATGTTTAGATATCAGAAGTAAATCATATGTGCCATGTTGTTTCATTTTGGTTTAAAGAGTTAGGTGCTATACCCGCGGTAATGCTTTCCTTTATAGGAAATGCTAGTTTTAGAGATACGAATGTTAGCACAAAAACTGAAGGAAAGGAGATAGCTGCAAAATCTCTGCACACAATGCTAAGGTCTCCGAAGTAAATCATATGTGCCATGTTGGTTCATTTAGGTTTAAAGAGTTAGGTGCTATACCCTCGGTTATGCTTTCCTGTATAGGAAATGCTAGTTCTGGAGATACGAATGTTAGCACAAAAACTGAAGGAAAGGAGATAGCTGCAAAATCTCTGCACACAATGCTTAGTTCTCTGAAGTAAATCATATGTGCAATGTTGTTTAATTTATGTTTAAAGAGTTAGGTGCTATACCCTCGGTTATGCTTTCCTGTATAGGAAATGCTAGTTCTGGAGATACGAATGTTAGCACAAAAACTGAAGTAAAGGAGATAGCTGCAAAATCTCTGCACACAATGCTTAGTTCTCAGAAGTAAATCATATGTGCCATGCTGTTTAATTTAGGTTTAAAGAGTTAGGTGCTATACCCTCGGTTATGCTTTCCTGTATAGGAAATGCTAGTTCTGGAGATACGAATGTTAGCACAAAAACTGAAGGAAAGGAGATAGCTGCAAAATCTCTGCACACAATGCTTAGTTCTCCGAAGTAAATCATATGTGCGATGTTGTTTAATTTAGGTTTAAAGAGTTAGGTGCTATACCCTCGGTTATGCTTTCCTGTATAGGAAATGCTAGTTCTGGAGATACGAATGTTAGCACAAAAACTGAAGTAAAGGAGATAGCTGCAAAATCTCTGCACACAATGCTTAGTTCTCAGAAGTAAATCATATGTGCCATGCTGTTTCATTTAGGTTTAAAGAGTTAGGTGCTATACCCTCGGTTATGCTTTCCTGTATAGGAAATGCTAGTTCTAGAGGTACGAATGTTAGCACAAAAACTGAAGGAAAGGAGATAGCTGCAAAATCTCTGCACACAATGCTTAGTTCTCAGAAGTAAATCATATGTGCCATGTTGTTTCATTTAGGTTTAAACAGATAAGTGCTATACCCGCGGTAATGCTTTCCTATAGTGTAAATGCAAGTTTTAGACATAGGAATGTTAGCAGAAAAAACTGAAGGAAAGGAGATAGCTGCAAAACCTCTGCACACAATTCTTAGTTCTCAGAAGTAAATCATATGTGCCATGTTGTTTCAGTTAGGTTTAAAGAGTTAGGTGATATACCCTCAGTTATGCTTTCCTGTATTGGAAATGCTAGTTCTGGAGATACGAATGTTAGCACAAAAACTGAAGGAAAGGAGGTAGTTGCAAAATCTCTGCGCACAATGCTTAGTTCTCAGAAGTAAATCAAATGTGCCATGTTGTTTCATTTAGGTTTAAAGAGTTAGGTGCTATAACCGTGATAATGCTTTCCTTTATAGGAAATGCTAGTTTTAGAGATACGAATGTTAGCACAAAAACTGAAGGAAAGGAGATAGCTGCAAAATCTCTACACACAATGCTTAGTTCTCCGCAGTAAATCATATGTGCGATGTTGTTTAATTTAGTTTTAAAGAGTTAGGTGCTATACCCTCGGTTATGCTTTCCTGTATAGGAAATGTTAGTTCTGGAGATAGGAATGTTAGCACAAAAACTGAAGTAAAGGAGATAGCTACAAAATCTCTGCACACAATGCTTAGTTCTCAGAAGTAAATCATATGTGCCATGTTGTTTCATTTAGGTTTAAAGAGTTAGGTGCTATAACCTCTGTGAAGCTTTCCTATATATGAAATGCTAGTTTTAGAGATACGAATGTTAGCACAAAAACTGAAGGAAAGGAGATAGCTGCAAAGTCTCTGCACACAATGCTTAGTTCTCAGAAGTAAATCATATGTGCCATGTTGTTTCATGTAGGTTTAAAGAGTTAGGTGCTATACCCTCGGTTATGCTTTCCTATATAGGAAATGCTAGTTTTATAGATACGAATGTTAGCACAAAAACTGAAGGAAAGGAGATAGCTGCAAAATCTCTACACACAATGCTTAGTTCTCAGAAGTAAATCATACGTGCAATGTTGTTTGATTTAGGTTTAAAGAGTTAGGTGCTATACCCGCGGTAGTGCTTTCCTACAGTGTAAATGCTAGTTTTAGACATATGAATGTTAGCACAAAAACTGAAGGAAAGGAGATAGCTGCAAAATCTCTGCACACAATGCTTAGTTCTCAGAAGTAAATCATATGTGCCATGTTGTTTCATTTAGGTTTAAACAGATAAGTGCTATACCCGCGGTAATGCTTTCCTACAGTGTAAATGCTAGTTTTAGACGTATGAATGTTAGCACAAAAACTGAAGGAAAGGAGATAGCTGCAAAACCTCTGCACACAATTCTTAGTTCTCAGAAGTAAATCATATGTGCCATGTTGTTTCATTTAGGTTTAAAGAGTTAGGTGCTATACCCTCAGTTATGCTTTCCTGTATAGGAAATGCTAGTTCTGGAGATACGAATGTTAGCACAAAAACTGAAGGAAAGGAGGTAGTTGCAAAATCTCTGCGCACAATGCTTAGTTCTCAGAAGTAAATCATATGTGCCATGTTGTTTCATTTAGGTTTAAACAGATAAGTGCTAAACCCGCGGTAATGCTTTCCTATAGTGTAAATGCAAGTTTAAAAATAGGAATGTTAGCACAAAAACTGAAGGAAAGGAGATAGCTGCAAAATCTCTGCACACAATGTTTAGATATCAGAAGTAAATCATATGTGCCATGTTGTTTCATTTTGGTTTAAAGAGTTAGGTGCTATACCCGCGGTAATGCTTTCCTTTATAGGAAATGCTAGTTTTAGAGATACGAATGTTAGCACAAAAACTGAAGGAAAGGAGATAGCTGCAAAATCTCTGCACACAATGCTAAGGTCTCCGAAGTAAATCATATGTGCCATGTTGGTTCATTTAGGTTTAAAGAGTTAGGTGCTATACCCTCGGTTATGCTTTCCTGTATAGGAAATGCTAGTTCTGGAGATACGAATGTTAGCACAAAAACTGAAGGAAAGGAGATAGCTGCAAAATCTCTGCACACAATGCTTAGTTCTCTGAAGTAAATCATATGTGCAATGTTGTTTAATTTATGTTTAAAGAGTTAGGTGCTATACCGTCGGTTATGCTTTCCTGTATAGGAAATGCTAGTTCTGGAGATACGAATGTTAGCACAAAAACTGAAGTAAAGGAGATAGCTGCAAAATCTCTGCACACAATGCTTAGTTCTCAGAAGTAAATCATATGTGCCATGCTGTTTAATTTAGGTTTAAAGAGTTAGGTGCTATACCCTCGGTTATGCTTTCCTGTATAGGAAATGCTAGTTCTGGAGATACGAATGTTAGCACAAAAACTGAAGGAAAGGAGATAGCTGCAAAATCTCTGCACACAATGCTTAGTTCTCCGAAGTAAATCATATGTGCGATGTTGTTTAATTTAGGTTTAAAGAGTTAGGTGCTATACCCTCGGTTATGCTTTCCTGTATAGGAAATGCTAGTTCTGGAGATACGAATGTTAGCACAAAAACTGAAGTAAAGGAGATAGCTGCAAAATCTCTGCACACAATGCTTAGTTCTCAGAAGTAAATCATATGTGCCATGCTGTTTCATTTAGGTTTAAAGAGTTAGGTGCTATACCCTCGGTTATGCTTTCCTGTATAGGAAATGCTAGTTCTAGAGGTACGAATGTTAGCACAAAAACTGAAGGAAAGGAGATAGCTGCAAAATCTCTGCACACAATGCTTAGTTCTCAGAAGTAAATCATATGTGCCATGTTGTTTCATTTAGGTTTAAACAGATAAGTGCTATACCCGCGGTAATGCTTTCCTATAGTGTAAATGCAAGTTTTAGACATAGGAATGTTAGCAGAAAAAACTGAAGGAAAGGAGATAGCTGCAAAACCTCTGCACACAATTCTTAGTTCTCAGAAGTAAATCATATGTGCCATGTTGTTTCAGTTAGGTTTAAAGAGTTAGGTGATATACCCTCAGTTATGCTTTCCTGTATTGGAAATGCTAGTTCTGGAGATACGAATGTTAGCACAAAAACTGAAGGAAAGGAGGTAGTTGCAAAATCTCTGCGCACAATGCTTAGTTCTCAGAAGTAAATCAAATGTGCCATGTTGTTTCATTTAGGTTTAAAGAGTTAGGTGCTATAACCGTGATAATGCTTTCCTTTATAGGAAATGCTAGTTTTAGAGATACGAATGTTAGCACAAAAACTGAAGGAAAGGAGATAGCTGCAAAATCTCTACACACAATGCTTAGTTCTCCGCAGTAAATCATATGTGCGATGTTGTTTAATTTAGTTTTAAAGAGTTAGGTGCTATACCCTCGGTTATGCTTTCCTGTATAGGAAATGTTAGTTCTGGAGATAGGAATGTTAGCACAAAAACTGAAGTAAAGGAGATAGCTACAAAATCTCTGCACACAATGCTTAGTTCTCAGAAGTAAATCATATGTGCCATGTTGTTTCATTTAGGTTTAAAGAGTTAGGTGCTATAACCTCTGTGAAGCTTTCCTATATATGAAATGCTAGTTTTAGAGATACGAATGTTAGCACAAAAACTGAAGGAAAGGAGATAGCTGCAAAGTCTCTGCACACAATGCTTAGTTCTCAGAAGTAAATCATATGTGCCATGTTGTTTCATGTAGGTTTAAAGAGTTAGGTGCTATACCCTCGGTTATGCTTTCCTATATAGGAAATGCTAGTTTTATAGATACGAATGTTAGCACAAAAACTGAAGGAAAGGAGATAGCTGCAAAATCTCTACACACAATGCTTAGTTCTCAGAAGTAAATCATACGTGCAATGTTGTTTGATTTAGGTTTAAAGAGTTAGGTGCTATACCCGCGGTAGTGCTTTCCTACAGTGTAAATGCTAGTTTTAGACATATGAATGTTAGCACAAAAACTGAAGGAAAGGAGATAGCTGCAAAATCTCTGCACACAATGCTTAGTTCTCAGAAGTAAATCATATGTGCCATGTTGTTTCATTTAGGTTTAAACAGATAAGTGCTATACCCGCGGTAATGCTTTCCTACAGTGTAAATGCTAGTTTTAGACGTATGAATGTTAGCACAAAAACTGAAGGAAAGGAGATAGCTGCAAAACCTCTGCACACAATTCTTAGTTCTCAGAAGTAAATCATATGTGCCATGTTGTTTCATTTAGGTTTAAAGAGTTAGGTGCTATACCCTCAGTTATGCTTTCCTGTATAGGAAATGCTAGTTCTGGAGATACGAATGTTAGCACAAAAACTGAAGGAAAGGAGGTAGTTGCAAAATCTCTGCGCACAATGCTTAGTTCTCAGAAGTAAATCATATGTGCCATGTTGTTTCATTTAGGTTTAAACAGATAAGTGCTAAACCCGCGGTAATGCTTTCCTATAGTGTAAATGCAAGTTTAAACCTAGGAATGTTAGCACAAAAACTGAAGGAAAGGAGATAGCTGCAAAATCTCTGCACACAATGTTTAGATATCAGAAGTAAATCATATGTGCCATGTTGTTTCATTTTGGTTTCAAGAGTTAGGTGCTATACCCGCGGTAATGCTTTCCTTTATAGGAAATGCTAGTTTTAGAGATACGAATGTTACCACAAAAACTGAAGGAAAGGAGATAGCTGCAAAATCTCTGCACACAATGCTAAGGTCTCCGAAGTAAATCATATGTGCCATGTTGGTTCATTTAGGTTTAAACAGTTTGGTGCTATACCCTCGGTTATGCTTTCCTGTATAGGAAATGCTAGTTCTGGAGATACGAATGTTAGCACAAAAACTGAAGGAAAGGAGATAGCTGCAAATCTTTGCACACAATGCTTAGTTCTCCGAAGTAAATCATATGTGCGATGTTGTTTAATTTAGGTTTAAAGAGTTAGGTGCTATACCCTCGGTTATGCTTTCCTGTATAGGAAATGCTAGTTCTGGAGATACGAATGTTAGCACAAAAACTGAAGTAAAGGAGATAGCTGCAAAATCTCTGCACACAATGCTTAGTTCTCAGAACAAATCATATGTGCCATGTTGTTTCATTTAGGTTTAAACAGATAAGTGCTATACCCGCAGTAATGCTTTCCTATACTGTAAATGCAAGTTTTAGACATAGGAATGTTAGCACAAAAACTGAAGGAAAGGAGATAGCTGCAAAACCTCTGCACACAATTCTTAGTTCTCAGAAGTAAATCATATGTGCCATGTTGTTTCAGTTAGGTTTAAAGAGTTAGGTGACATACCCTCAGTTATGCTTTCCTGTATTGGAAATGTTAGTTCTGGAGATACGAATGTTAGCACAAAAACTGAAGGAAAGGAGGTAGTTGCAAAATCTCTGCGCACAATGCTTAGTTCTCAGAAGTAAATCAAATGTGCCATGTTGTTTCATTTAGGTTTAAAGAGTTAGGTGCTATAACCGTGATAATGCTTTCCTTTATAGGAAATGCTAGTTTTAGAGATACGAATGTTAGCACAAAAATTGAAGGAAAGGAGATAGCTGCAAAATCTCTACACACAATGCTTAGTTCTCCGCAGTAAATCATATGTGCGATGTTGTTTAATTTAGGTTTAAAGAGTTAGGTGCTATACCCTCGGTTATGCTTTCCTGTATAGGAAATGTTAGTTCTGGAGATACGAATGTTAGCACAAAAACTGAAGTAAAGGAGATAGCTGCAAAATCTCTGCACACAATGCTTAGTTCTCAGAAGTAAATCATATGTGCCATGTTGTTTCATTTAGGTTTAAAGAGTTAGGTGCTATAACCTCTGTGAAGCTTTCCTATATATGAAATGCTAGTTTTAGAGATACGAATGTTAGCACAAAAACTGAAGGAAAGGAGATAGCTGCAAAGTCTCTGCACACAATGCTTAGTTCTCAGAAGTAAATCATATGTGCCATGTTGTTTCATTTAGGTTTAAAGAGTTAGGTGCTATACCCTCGGTTATGCATTCCTATATAGGAAATGCTAGTTTTATAGATACGAATGTTAGCACAAAAACTGAAGGAAAGGAGATAGCTGCAAAATCTCTACACACAATGCTTAGTTCTCAGAAGTAAATCATACGTGCATTGTTGTTTGATTTAGGTTTAAAGAGTTAGGTGCTATACCCGCGGTAGTGCTTTCCTACAGTGTAAATGCTAGTTTTAGACATATGAATGTTAGCACAAAAACTGAAGGAAAGGAGATAGCTGCAAAATCTCTGCACACAATGCTTAGTTCTCAGAAGTAAATCATATGTGCCATGTTGTTTCATTTAGGTTTAAACAGATAAGTGCTAAACCCGCGGTAATGCTTTCCTATAGTGTAAATGCAAGTTTTAGACATAGGAATGTTAGCACAAAAACTGAAGGAAAGGAGATAGCTGCAAAACCTCTGCACACAATTTTTAGTTCTCAGAAGTAAATCATATGTTCCATGTTGTTTCAGTTAGGTTTAAAGAGTTTGGTGCTATACCCTCAGTTATGCTTTCCTGTTAAGAAATGCTAGTTCTGGAGATACGAATGTTAGCACAAAAACTGAAGGAAAGGAGGTAGTTGCAAAATCTCTGCGCACAATGCTTAGTTCTCAGAAGTAAATCATATGTGCCATGTTGTTTCATTTAGGTTTAAACAGATAAGTGCTAAACCCGCGGTAATGCTTTCCTGTATAGGAAATGCTAGTTCTGGAGATACGAATGTTAGCACAAAAACTGAAGGAAAGGAGATAGCTGCAAAATCTCTGCACACAATGCTTAGTTCTCAGAAGTAAATCATATGTGCCATGTTGTTTCATTTAGGTTTAAACAGATAAGTGCTATACCCGCGGTAATGCTTTCCTATAGTGTAAATGCAAGTTTTAGACATAGGAATGTTAGCACAAAAACTGAAGGAAAGGAGATAGCTGCAAAACATCTGCACACAATTCTTAGTTCTCAGAAGTAAATCATATGTGCCATGTTGTTTCAGTTAGGTTTAAAGAGTTAGGTGATATACCCTCAGTTATGCTTTCCTGTATAGAAAATGCTAGTTCTGGAGATACGAATGTTAGCACAAGAACTGAAGGAAAGGAGGTAGTTGAAAATCTCTGCGCACAATGCTTAGTTCTCAGAAGTAAATCATATGTGCCATGTTGTTTCATTTAGGTTTAAAGAGTTCGGTGCTATACCCGCGGTAATGCTATCCTATAGTGTAAATGCTAGTTTCAGATATAGGTTTCTTAGCACAAAAACTAAAGGAAAGGAGATAGCTCCAAAATCTCTGCACACAATGTTTAGATCTCAGAAGTAAATCATATGTGCCATGTTGTTTCATTTAGGTTTAAAGAGTTAGGTGCTATAACCGCGATAATGCTTTCCTTTATAGGAAATGCTAGTTTTAGAGATACGAATGTTAGCACAAAAACTGAAGGAAAGGAGATAGCTGCAAAATCTCTACACACAATGCTTAGTTCTCCGAAGTAAATCATATGTGCGATGTTGTTTAATTTAGGTTTAAAGAGTTAGGTGCTATACCCTCGGTTATGCTTTCCTGTATAGGAAATGCTAGTTCTGGAGATACGAATGTTAGCACAAAAACTTAAGTAAAGGAGATAGCTGCAAAATCTCTGCACACAATGCTTACTTCTCAGAAGTAAATCATATGTGCCATTTTGTTTCATTTAGGTTTAAAGAGTTAGGTGCTATAACCTCTGTGAAGCTTTCCTATATATGAAATGCTTGTTTTAGAGATACGAATGTTAGCACAAAAACTGAAGGAAAGGAGATAGCTGCAAAATCTCTGCACACAATGCTTAGTTCTCAGAAGTAAATCATATGTGCCATGTTGTTTCATTTAGGTTTAAAGAGTTAGGTGCTATACCCTCTGTTATGCTTTCCTGTATAGGAAATGCTAGTTCTGGAGGTACGAATGTTAGCACAAAAACTGAAGGAAAGGAGATAGCTGCAAAATCTCTGCACACAATGCTTAGTTCTCAGAAGGAAATCATATGTGCCATGTTGTTTCATTTAGGTTTAAACAGATAAGTGCTATACCCGCGGTAATGCTTTCCTATAGTGTAAATGCAAGTTTTAGACATAGGAATGTTAGCACAAAAACTGAAGGAAAGGAGATAGCTGCAAAACATCTGCACACAATTCTTAGTTCTCAGAAGTAAATCATATGTGCCATGTTGTTTCAGTTAGGTTTAAAGAGTTAGGTGATATACCCTCAGTTATGCTTTCCTGTATAGAAAATGCTAGTTCTGGAGATACGAATGTTAGCACAAGAACTGAAGGAAAGGAGGTAGTTGAAAATCTCTGCGCACAATGCTTAGTTCTCAGAAGTAAATCATATGTGCCATGTTGTTTCATTTAGGTTTAAAGAGTTCGGTGCTATACCCGGGGTAATGCTATCCTATAGTGTAAATGCTAGTTTCAGATATAGGTTTCTTAGCACAAAAACTAAAGGAAAGGAGATAGCTGCAAAATCTCTGCACACAATGTTTAGATCTCAGAAGTAAATCATATGTGCCATGTTGTTTCATTTAGGTTTAAAGAGTTAGGTGCTATAACCGCGATAATGCTTTCCTTTATAGGAAATGCTAGTTTTAGAGATACGAATGTTAGCACAAAAACTGAAGGAAAGGAGATAGCTGCAAAATTTCTACACACAATGCTTAGTTCTCCGAAGTAAATCATATGTGCGATGTTGTTTAATTTAGGTTTAAAGAGTTAGGTGCTATACCCTCGGTTATGCTTTCCTGTATAGGAAATGCTAGTTCTGGAGAAACGAATGTTAGCACAAAAACTGAAGTAAAGGAGATAGCTGCAAAATCTCTGTACACAATGCTTACTTCTCAGAAGTAAATCATATGTGCCATGTTGTTTCATTTAGGTTTAAAGAGTTAGGTGCTATAACCTCTGTGAAGCTTTCCTATATATGAAATGCTTGTTTTAGAGATACGAATGTTAGCACAAAAACTGAAGGAAAGGTGATAGCTGCAAAATCTCTGCACACAATGCTTAGTTCTCAGAAGTAAATCATATGTGCCATGTTGTTTCATTTGGGTTTAAAGAGTTAGGTGCTATACCCTAGGTTATGCTTTCCTATATAGGAAATGCTAGTTTTATAGATACGAATGTTAGCACAAAAACTGAAGGAAAGGAGATAGCTGCAAAATCTCTGCACACAATGCTTAGTTCTAGAAGTAAATCATATGTGCCATGCTGTTTAATTTAGGTTTAAAGAGTTAGGTGCTATACCCTCGGTTATGCTTTCCTGTATAGGAAATGCTAGTTCTGGAGGTACGAATGTTAGCACAAAAACTGAAGGAAAGGAGATATCTGCAAAATCTCTGCACACAATGCTTAGTTCTCAGAAGTAAATCATATGTGCCATGTTGTTTCATTTAGGTTTAAACAGATAAGTGCTATACCCGCGGTAATGCTTTCCTATAGTGTAAATGCAAGTTTTAGACATAGGAATGTTAGCACAAAAACTGAAGGAAAGGAGATAGCTGCAAAACCTCTGCACACAATTCTTAGTTCTCAGAAGTAAATCATATGTTCCATGTTGTTTCAGTTAGCTTTAAAGAGTTAGGTGCTATACCCTCAGTTATGCTTTCCTGTATAGGAAATGCTAGTTCTGGAGATACGAATGTTAGCACAAAAACTGAAGGAAAGGAGGTAGTTGCAAAATCTCTGCGCACAATGCTTAGTTCTCAGAAGTAAATCATATGTGCCATGTTGTTTCATTTAGGTTTAAACAGATATGTGCTAAACCCGCGGTAATGCTTTCCTGTATAGGAAATGCTAGTTCTGGAGATAGGAATGTTAGCACAAAAACTGAAGGAAAGGAGTTAGCTGCAAAATCTCTGCACACAATGCTTAGTTCTCCGAAGTAAATCATATGTGCGATGTTGTTTAATTTAGGTTTAAAGAGTTAGGTGCTATACCCTCGGTTATGCTTTCCTGTAGAGGAAGTGCTAGTTCTGGAGATACGAATGTTAGCACAAAAACTAAAGTAAAGGAGATAGCTGCAAAATCTCTGCTCACAATGCTTAGTTCTCAGAGGTAAATCATATGTGCCATGTTGTTTAATTTAGGTTTAAAGAGTTAGGTGCTATACCCTCTGTTATGCTTTCCTGTATAGGAAATGCTAGTTCTGGAGGTACGAATGTTAGCACAAAAACTGAAGGAAAGGAGATAGCTGCAAAATCTCTGCACACAATGCTTAGTTCTCAGAAGTAAATCATATGTGCCATGTTGTTTCATTTAGGTTTAAACAGATAAGTGCTATACCCGCGGTAATGCTTTCCTATAGTGTAAATGCAAGTTTTAGACATAGGAATGTTAGCACAAAAACTGAAGGAAAGGAGATAGCTGCAAAACCTCTGCACACAATTCTTAGTTCTCAGAAGTAAATCATATGTGCCATGTTGTTTCAGTTAGGTTTAAAGAGTTAGGTGATATACCCTCAGTTATGCTTTCCTGTATAGAAAATGCTAGGTCTGGAGATACGAATGTTAGCACAAGAACTGAAGGAAAGGAGGTAGTTGAAAATCTCTGCGCACAATGCTTAGTTCTCAGAAGTAAATCATATGTGCCATGTTGTTTCATTTAGGTTTAAAGAGTTCGGTGCTATACCCGCGGTAATGCTATCCTATAGTGTAAATGCTAGTTTCAGATATAGGTTTCTTAGCACAAAAACTAAAGGAAAGGAGATAGCTGCAAAATCTCTGCACACAATGTTTAGATCTCAGAAGTAAATCACATGTGCCATGTTGTTTCATTTAGGTTTAAAGAGTTAGGTGCTATAACCGCGATAATGCTTTCCTTTATAGGAAATGCTATTTTTAGAGATACTAATGTTAGCACAAAAACTGAAGGAAAGGAGATAGCTGCAAAATCTCTACACACAATGCTTAGTTCTCCGAAGTAAATCATATGTGCGATGTTGTTTAATTTAGGTTTAAAGAGTTAGGTGCTATACCCTCGGTTATGCTTTCCTGTATAGGAAATGCTAGTTCTGGAGATACGAATGTTAGCACAAAAACTGAAGTAAAGGAGATAGCTGCAAAATCTCTGCACACAATGCTTACTTCTCAGAAGTAAATCATATGTGCCATGTTGTTTCATTTAGGTTTAAAGAGTTAGGTGCTATAACCTCTGTGAAGCTTTCCTATATATGAAATGCTTGTTTTAGAGATACGAATGTTAGCACAAAAACTGAAGGAAAGGAGATAGCTGCAAAATCTCTGCACACAATGCTTAATTCTCAGAAGTAAATCATATGTGCCATGTTGTTTCATTTAGGTTTAAAGAGTTAGGTGCTATATCCTAGGTTATGCTTTCCTATATAGGAAATGCTAGTTTTATAGATACGAATGTTAGCACAAAAACTGAAGGAAAGGAGATAGCTGCAAAATCTCTACACACAATGCTTAGTTCTCAGAAGTAAATCATATGTGCAATGTTGTTTGATTTAGGTTTAAAGAGTTAGGCGCTATACCCGCGGTAATGCTTTCCTACAGTATAAATGCTAGTTTTAGACATATGAATGTTAGCACAAAAACTGAACGAAAGGAGATAGCTGCAAAATCTCTGCACACAATGCTTAGTTCTCAGAAGTAAATCATATGTGCCATGTTGTTTCATTTAGGTTTAAACAGATAAGTGCTATACCCGCGGTAATGCTTTCCTACAGTGTAAATGCTAGTTTTAGACATATGAATGTTAGCACAAAAACTGAAGGAAAGGAGATAGCTGCAAAATCTCTGCACACAATGCTTAGTTCTCAGAAGTAAATCATATGTGCCATGTTGTTTCATTTAGGTTTAAACAGATAAGTGCTATACCCGCGGTAATGCTTTCCTATAGTGTAAATGCAAGTTTTAGACATAGGAAAGTTAGCACAAAAACTGAAGGAAAGGAGATAGCTGCAAAACCTCTGCACACAATTCTTAGTTCTCAGAAGTAAATCATATGTGCTATGTTGTTTCATTTAGGTTTAAAGAGTTAGGTGCTATACCCTCGGTTATGCTTTCCTGTATAGGAAATGCTAGTTCTGGAGATACGAATGTTAGCACAAAAACTAAAGTAAAGGAGGTAGCTGCAAAATCTCTGCTCACAATGCTTAGTTCTCAGAAGTAAATCATATGTGCCATGTTGTTTAATTTAGGTTTAAAGAGTTAGGTGCTATACCCTCTGTTATGCCTTCCTGTATAGGAAATGCTAGTTCTGGAGGTACGAATGTTAGCACAAAAACTGAAGGAAAGGAGATAGCTGCAAAATCTCTGCACACAATGCTTAGTTCTCAGAAGTAAATCATATGTGCCATGTTGTTTCATTTAGGTTTAAACAGATAAGTGCTATACCCGCGGTAATGCTTTCCTATAGTGTAAATGCAAGTTTTAGACATAGGAATGTTAGCACAAAAACTGAAGGAAAGGAGATAGCTGCAAAACCTCTGCACACAATTCTTAGTTCTCAGAAGTAAATCATATGTGCCATGTTGTTTCAGTTAGGTTTAAAGAGTTAGGTGATATACCCTCAGTTATGCTTTCCTGTATAGAAAATGCTAGTTCTGGAGATACGAATGTTAGCACAAGAACTGAAGGAAAGGAGGTAGTTGAAAATCTCTGCGCACAATGCTTAGTTCTCAGAAGTAAATCATATGTGCCATGTTGTTTCATTTAGGTTTAAAGAGTTCGGTGCTATACCCGCGGTAATGCTATCCTATAGTATAAATGCTAGTTTCAGATGTAGGTTTCTTAGCACAAAAACTAAAGGAAAGGAGATAGCTGCAAAATCTCTGCACACAATGTTTAGATCTCAGAAGTAAATCATATGTGCCATGTTGTTTCATTTAGGTTTAAAGAGTTAGGTCCTATAACCGCGTTAATGCTTTCCTTTATAGGAAATGCTAGTTTTAGAGATACGCATGTTAGCACAAAAACTGAAGGAAAGGAGATAGCTGCAAAATCTCTACACACAATGCTTAGTTCTCCGAAGTAAATCATATGTGCGATGTTGTTTAATTTAGGTTTAAAGAGTTAGGTGCTATACCCTCGGGTATGCTTTCCTGTATAGGAAATGCTAGTTCTGGAGATACGAATGTTAGCACAAAAACTGAAGTAAAGGAGATAGCTGCAAAAACTCTGCACACAATGCTTACTTCTCAGAAGTAAATCATATGTGCCATGTTGTTTCATTTAGGTTTAAAGAGTTAGGTGCTATAACCTCTGTGAAGCTTTCCTATATATGAAATGCTTGTTTTAGAGATACGAATGTTACCACAAAAACTGAAGGAAAGGAGATAGCTGCAAAATCTCTACACACAATGCTTAGTTCTCAGAAGTAAATCATATGTGCAATGTTGTTTGATTTAGGTTTAAACAGATAAGTGCTATACCCGGGGTAATGCTTTCCTTCAGTGTAAATGCTAGTTTTGGACATATGAATGTTAGCACAAAAACTGAAGGAAAGGAGATAGCTGCAAAATCTCTGCACACAATGCTTAGTTCTCAGAAGTAAATCATATGTCCCATGTTGTTTCATTTAGGTTTAAACAGATAAGTGCTATACCCGCGGTAATGCTTTCCTATAGTGTAAATGCAAGTTTTAGACATAGGAATGTTAGCACAAAAACTGAAGGAAAGGAGATAGCTGCAAAACCTCTGCACACAATTCTTAGTTCTCAGAAGTAAATCATATGTGCCATGTTGTTTCATTTAGGTTTAAAGAGTTAGGTGCTATACCCTCAGTTATGCTTTCCTGTATAGGAAAAGCTAGTTCTGGAGATACGAATGTTAGCACAAAAACTGAAGGAAAGGAGGTAGATGCAAAATCTCTGCGCACAATGCTTAGTTCTCAGAAGTAAATCATATGTGCCATGTTGTTTCATTTAGGTTTAAACAGATAAGTGCTAAACCCGCGGTAATGCTTTCCTATAGTGTAAATGCAAGTTTTAGACATAGGAATGTTAGCACAAAAACTGAAGGAAAGGAGATAGCTGCAAAATCTCTGCACACAATGTTTAGATCTCAGAAGTAAATCATATGTGCCATGTTGTTTCATTTTGGTTTAAAGAGTTAGGTGCTATACCCGCGGTAATGCTTTCCTTTATAGGAAATGCTAGTTTTAGAGATACGAATGTTAGCACAAAAACTGAAGGAAAGGAGATAGCTGCAAAATCTCTGCACACAATGCTTAGTTCTCCGAAGCAAATCATATGTGCCATGTTGTTTCATTTAGGTTTAAACAGTTAGGTGCTATACCCTCGGTTATGCTTTCCTGTATAGGAAATGCTAGTTCTGGAGATACGAATGTTAGCACAAAAACTGAAGGAAAGGAGATAGCTGCAAAATCTCTGCACACAATGCTTAGTTCTCCGAAGTAAATCATATGTGCGATGTTGTTTAATTTAGGTTTAAAGAGTTAGGTGCTATACCCTCGGTTATGCTTTCCTGTATAGGAAATGCTAGTTCTGGAGATACGAATGTTAGCACAAAAACTGAAGTAAAGGAGATAGCTGCAAAATCTCTGCACGCAATGCTTAGTTCTCAGAAATAAATCATATGTGCCATGTTGTTTAATTTAGGTTTAAAGAGTTAGGTGCTATACCCTCGGTTATGCTTTCCTGTATAGGAAATGCTAGTTCTGGAGGTACGAATGTTAGCACAAAAACTGAAGGAAAGGAGATAGCTGCAAAATCTCTGCACACAATGCTTAGTTCTCAGAAGTAAATCATATGTGCCATGTTGTTTCATTTAGGTTTAAACAGATAAGTGCTATACCCGCGGTAATGCTTTCCTATAGTGTAAATGCAAGTTTTAGACATAGGAATGTTAGCACAAAAACTGAAGGAAAGGAGATAGCTGCAAAACCTCTGCACACAGTTCTTAGTTCTCAGAAGTAAATCATATGTGCCATGTTGTTTCAGTTAGGTTAAAGAGTTAGGTGATATACCCTCAGTTATGCTTTCCTGTATAGGAAATGCTAGTTCTGGAGATACGAATGTTAGCACAAAAACTGAAGGAAAGGAGGTAGTTGCAAAATCTCTGCGCACAATGCTTAGTTCTCAGAAGTAAATCATATGTGCCATGTTGTTTCATTTAGGTTTAAACAGATAAGTGCTAAACCCGCGGTAATGCTTTCCTATAGTGTAAATGCAAGTTTTAGACCTAGGAATGTTAGCACAAAAACTGAAGGAAAGGAGATAGCTGCAAAATCTCTGCACACAATGTTTAGATCTCAGAAGTAAATCATATGTGCCATGTTGTTTCATTTTGGTTTAAAGAGTTAGGTGCTATACCCGCGGTTATGCTTTCATTTATAGGAAATGCTAGTTTTAGAGATACGAATGTTAGCACAAAAACTGAAGGAAAGGAGATAGCTGCAAAATCTCTACACACAATGCTTAGTTCTCAGAAGTAAATCATATGTGCAATGTTGTTAGATTTAGGTTTAAAGAGTTAGGTGCTATACCCGCGGTAATGCTTTCCTACAGTGTAAATGCTAGTTTTAGACATATGAATGTTAGCACAAAAACTGAAGGAAAGGATATAGCTGCAAAATCTCTGCACACAATGCTTAGTTCTCAGAAGTAAATCATATGTGCCATGTTGTTTCATTTAGGTTTAAACAGATAAGTGCTATACCCGCGGTAATGCTTTCCTATAGTGTAAATGCTAGTTTCATATACAGGGTTGTTAGCACAAAAACTAAAGGAAAGGAGATAGCTGCAAAATCTCTGCACACAATGTTTAGATCTCAGAAGTAAATCATATGTGCCATGTTGTTTCATTTAGGTTTTAAGAGTAAGGTGCTATACCCGCGGTAATGCTTTCCTTTATAGGAAATGCTAGTTTTAGAGATACGAATGTTAGCACAAAAACTGAAGCAAAGGAGATAGCTGCAAAATCTCGGCACACAATGCTTAGTTCTCCGAAGTAAATCATATGTGCGATGTTGTTTAATTTAGGTTTAAAGTGTTAGGTGCTATACCCTCGGTTATGCTTTCCTGTATAGGAAATGCTAGTTCTGGAGATACGAATGTTAGCACAAAAACTGAAGGAAAGGAGATAGCTGCAAAACCTCTGCACACAATGCTTAGTTCTCAGAAGTAAATCATATGTGCTATGTTGTTTCATTTATGTTTAAAGAGTTAGGTGCTATAACCTCTGTGAAGCTTTCCTATATATGAAATGCTAGTTTTAGCGATACGAATGTTAGCACAAAAACTGAAGGAAAGGAGATAGCTGCAAAATCTCTGCACACAATGCTTATTTCTCAGAAGTAAATCATATGTGCCATGTTGTTTCATTTAGGTTTAAAGAGTTAGGTGGTATACCCTCAGTTATGCTTTCCTGTGTAGGAAATGCTAGTTCTGGAGATACGAATGTTAGCACAAAAACTGAAGGAAAGGAGATAGCTGCAAAATCTCTACACACAATGCTTAGTTCTCAGAAGTAAATCATATGTGCAATGTTGTTTGATTTAGGTTTAAAGAGTTAGGTGCTATACCCACGGTAATGCTTTCCTACAGTATAAATGCTAGTTTTAGACATATGAATGTTAGCACAAAAACTGAAGGAAAGAAGATAGCTGCAAAATCTCTGCACACAATGCTTAGTTCTCAGAAGTAAATCATATGTGCCATGTTGTTTCATTTAGGTTTAAACAGATAAGTGCTATACCCGCGGTAATGCTTTCCTACAGTGTAAATGCTAGTTTTAGACATATGAATGTTAGCACAAAAACTGTAGGAAAGGAGATAGCTGCAAAATCTCTGCACACAATGCTTAGTTCTCAGAAGTAAATCATATGTGCCATGTTGTTTCATTTAGGTTTAAACAGATAAGTGCTATACCCGCGGTAATGCTTTCCTATAGTGTAAATGCAAGTTTTAGACATAGGAATGTTAGCACAAAAACTGAAGGAAAGGAGATAGCTGCAAAACCTCTGCACACAATCCTTAGTTCTCAGAAGTAAATCATATGTGCCATGTTGTTTCATTTAGGTTTAAAGAGTTAGGTGCTATACCCTCAGTTATGCTTTCCTGTATAGGAAATGCTAGTTCTGGAGATACGAATGTTAGCACAAAAACTAAAGTAAAGGAGATAGCTGCAAAATCTCTGTTCACAATGCTTAGTTCTCAGAGGAAATCATATGTGCCATGTTGTTTAATTTAGGTTTAAAGAGTTAGGTGCTATACCCTCTGTTATGCTTTCCTGTATAGGAAATGCTAGTTCTGGAGGTACGAATGTTAGCACAAAAACTGAAGGAAAGGAGATAGCTGCAAAATCTCTGCACACAATGCTTAGTTCTCAGAAGTAAATCATATGTGCCATGTTGTTTCATTTAGGTTTAAACAGATAAGTGCTATACCCGCGGTAATGCTTTCCTATAGTGTAAATGCAAGTTTTAGACATAGGAATGTTAGCACAAAAACTGAAGGAAAGGAGATAGCTGCAAAACCTCTGCACACAATTCTTAGTTCTCAGAAGTAAATCATATGTGCCATGTTGTTTCAGTTAGGTTTAAAGAGTTAGGTGATATACCCTCAGTTATGCTTTCCTGTATAGAAAATGCTAGTTCTGGAGATACGAATGTTAGCACAAGAACTGAAGGAAAGGAGGTAGTTGAAAATCTCTGCGCACAATGCTTAGTTCTCAGAAGTAAATCATATGTGCCATGTTGTTTCATTTAGGTTTAAAGAGTTCGGTGCTATACCCGCGGTAATGCTATCCTATAGTGTAAATGCTAGTTTCAGATATAGGTTTCTTAGCACAAAAACTAAAGGAAAGGAGATAGCTGCAAAATCTCTGCACACAATGTTTAGATCTCAGAAGTAAATCATATGTGCCATGTTGTTTCATTTAGGTTTAAAGAGTTAGGTGCTATAACCGCGATAATGCTTTCCTTTATAGGAAATGCTAGTTTTAGAGATACGCATGTTAGCACAAAAACTGAAGGAAAGGAGATAGCTGCAAAATCTCTACACACAATGCTTAGTTCTCCGAAGTAAATCATATGTGCGATGTTGTTTAATTTAGGTTTAAAGAGTTAGGTGCTATACCCTCGGGTATGCTTTCCTGAATAGGAAATGCTAGTTCTGGAGATACGAATGTTAGCACAAAAACTGAAGTAAAGGAGATAGCTGCAAAAACTCTGCACACAATGCTTACTTCTCAGAAGTAAATCATATGTGCCATGTTGTTTCATTTAGGTTTAAAGAGTTAGGTGCTATAACCTCTGTGAAGCTTTCCTATATATGAAATGCTTGTTTTAGAGATACGAATGTTAGCACAAAAACTGAAGGAAAGGAGATAGCTGCAAAATCTCTGCACACAATGTTTAGATCTCAGAAGTAAATCATATGTGCCATGTTGTTTCATTTTGGTTTAAAGAGTTAGGTGCTATACCCGCGGTAATGCTTTCCTTTATAGGAAATGCTAGTTTTAGAGATACGAATGTTAGCACAAAAACTGAAGGAAAGGAGATAGCTGCAAAATCTCTGCACACAATGCTTAGTTCTCCGAAGCAAATCATATGTGCCATGTTGTTTCATTTAGGTTTAAACAGTTAGGTGCTATACCCTCGGTTATGCTTTCCTGTATAGGAAATGCTAGTTCTGGAGATACGAATGTTAGCACAAAAACTGAAGGAAAGGAGATAGCTGCAAAATCTCTGCACACAATGCTTAGTTCTCCGAAGTAAATCATATGTGCGATGTTGTTTAATTTAGGTTTAAAGAGTTAGGTGCTATACCCTCGGTTATGCTTTCCTGTATAGGAAATGCTAGTTCTGGAGATACGAATGTTAGCACAAAAACTGAAGTCAAGGAGATAGCTGCAAAATCTCTGCACGCAATGCTTAGTTCTCAGAAATAAATCATATGTGCCATGTTGTTTAATTTAGGTTTAAAGAGTTAGGTGCTATACCCTCGGTTATGCTTTCCTGTATAGGAAATGCTAGTTCTGGAGGTACGAATGTTAGCACAAAAACTGAAGGAAAGGAGATAGCTGCAAAATCTCTGCACACAATGCTTAGTTCTCAGAAGTAAATCATATGTGCCATGTTGTTTCATTTAGGTTTAAACAGATAAGTGCTATACCCGCGGTAATGCTTTCCTATAGTGTAAATGCAAGTTTTAGACATAGGAATGTTAGCACAAAAACTGAAGGAAAGGAGATAGCTGCAAAACCTCTGCACACAGTTCTTAGTTCTCAGAAGTAAATCATATGTGCCATGTTGTTTCAGTTAGGTTTAAAGAGTTAGGTGATATACCCTCAGTTATGCTTTCCTGTATAGGAAATGCTAGTTCTGGAGATACGAATGTTAGCACAAAAACTGAAGGAAAGGAGGTAGTTGCAAAATCTCTGCGCACAATGCTTAGTTCTCAGAAGTAAATCATATGTGCCATGTTGTTTCATTTAGGTTTAAACAGATAAGTGCTAAACCCGCGGTAATGCTTTCCTATAGTGTAAATGCAAGTTTTAGACATAGGAATGTTAGCACAAAAACTGAAGGAAAGGAGATAGCTGCAAAATCTCTGCACACAATGTTTAGATCTCAGAAGTAAATCATATGTGCCATGGTGTTTCATTTTCGTTTAAAGAGTTAGGTGCTATACCCGCGGTAATGCTTTCCTTTATAGGAAATGCTAGTTTTAGAGATACGAATGTTAGCTCAAAAACTGAAGGAAAGGAGATAGCTGCAAAATCTCTGCACACAATGCTTAGTTCTCCGAAGCAAATCATATGTGCCATGTTGTTTCATTTAGGTTTAAACAGTTAGGTGCTATACCCTCGGTTATGCTTTCCTGTATAGGAAATGCTAGTTCTGGAGATACGAATGTTAGCACAAAAACTGAAGGAAAGGAGATAGCTGCAAAATCTCTGCACACAATGTTTAGTTCTCAGAAGTATATCATACGTGCAATGTTGTTTGATTTAGGTTTAAAGAGTTAGGTGCTCTACCCGCGGTAGTGCTTTCCTACAGTGTAAATGCTAGTTTTAGACATATGAATGTTAGCACAAAAACTGAAGGAAAGGAGATAGCTGCAAAATCTCTGCACACAATGCTTAGTTCTCAGAAGTAAATCATATGTGCCATGTTGTTTCATTTAGGTTTAAACAGATAAGTGCTATACCCGCGGTAATGCTTTCCTATAGTGTAAATGCAAGTTTTAGACATAGGAATGTTAGCACAAAAACTGAAGGAAAGGAGATAGCTGCAAAACCTCTGCACACAATTCTTAGTTCTCAGAAGTAAATCATATGTGCCATGTTGTTTCATTTAGGTTTAAAGAGTTAGGTGCTATACCCTCAGTTATGCTTTCCTGTATATGAAATGCTAGTTCTGGAGATACGAATGTTAGCACAAAAACTGAAGGAAAGGAGGTAGTTGCAAAATCTCTGCGCACAATGCTTAGTTCTCAGAAGTAAATCATATGTGCCATGTTGTTTCATTTAGGTTTAAACAGATAAGTGCTAAACCCGCGGTAATGCTTTCCTATAGTGTAAATGCAAGTTTTAGACATAGGAATGTTAGCACAAAAACTGAAGGAAAGGAGATAGCTGCAAAATCTCTGCACACAATGTTTAGATCTCAGAAGTAAATCATATGTGCCATGTTGTTTCATTTTGGTTTAAAGAGTTAGGTGCTATACCCGCGGTAATGCTTTCCTTTATAGGAAATGCTAGTTTTAGAGATACGAATGTTAGCACAAAAACTGAAGGAAAGGAGATAGCTGCAAATCTCTGCACACAATGCTTAGTTCTCCGAAGCAAATCATATGTGCCATGTTGTTTCATTTAGGTTTAAAAAGTTAGGTGCTATACCCTCGGTTATGCTTTCCTGTATAGGAAATGCTAGTTCTGGAGATACGAATGTTAGCACAAAAACTGAAGGAAAGGAGATAGCTGCAAAATCTCTGCACACAATGCTTAGTTCTCCGAAGTAAATCATATGTGCGATGTTGTTTAATTTAGGTTTAAAGAGTTAGGTGCTATACCTCGGTTATGCTTTCCTGTATAGGAAATGCTAGTTCTGGAGATACGAATGTTAGCACAAAAACTGAAGTAAAGGAGATTAGCTGCAAAATCTCTGCACGCAATGCTTAGTTCTCAGAAATAAATCATATGTGCCATGTTGTTTAATTTAGGTTTAAAGAGTTAGGTGCTATACCCTCGGTTATGCTTTCCTGTATAGGAAATGCTAGTTCTGGAGATACGAATGTTAGCACAAAAACTGAAGGAAAGGAGATAGCTGCAAAATCTCTGCACACAATGCTTAGTTCTCAGAAGTAAATCATATGTGCCATGTTGTTTCATTTAGGTTTAAACAGATAAGTGCTATACCCGCGGTAATGCTTTCCTATAGTGTAAATGCAAGTTTTAGACATAGGAATGTTAGCACAAAAACTGAAGGAAAGGAGATAGCTGCAAAACCTCTGCACACAATTCTTAGTTCTCAGAAGTAAATCATATGTGCCATGTTGTTTCAGTTAGGTTTAAAGAGTTAGATGATATACCCTCAGTTATGCTTTCCTGTATAGGAAATGCTACTTCTAGAGATACGAATGTTAGCACAAAAACTGAAGGAAAGGAGGTAGTTGCAAAATCTCTGCGCACAATGCTTAGTTCTCAGAAGTAAATCATATGTGCCATGTTGTTTCATTTAGGTTTAAAGACTTCGGTGCTATACCCGCGGTAATGCTATCCTATAGTGTAAATGCTAGTTTCAGATATAGGTTTCTTAGCACAAAAACTAAAGGAAAGGAGATAGCTGCAAAATCTCTGCACACAATGTTTAGATCTCAGAAGTAAATCATATGTGCCATGTTGTTTCATTTAGGTTTAAAGAGTTAGGTGCTATAACCGTGATAATGCTTTCCTTTATAGGAAAAGATAGTTTTAGAGATACGAATGTTAGCACAAAAACTGAAGGAAAGGAGATAGCTGCAAAATCTCTACACACAATGCTTAGTTCTCCGAAGTAAATCATATGTGCGATGTTTAATTTAGGTTTAAAGAGTTAGGTGCTATACCCTCGGTTATGCTTCCTTGTATAGGAAATGCTAGTTCTGGAGATACGAATGTTAGCACAAAAACTGAAGTAAAGGAGATAGCTGCAAAATCTCTGCACACAATGCTTAGTTCTCAGAAGTAAATCATATGTGCCATGTTGTTTCATTTAGGTTTAAAGAGTTAGGTGCTATAACCTCTGTGAAGCTTTCCTATAGGTGAAATGCTAGTTTTAGAGATACGAATGTTAGCACAAAAACTGAAGGAAAGGAGATAGCTGCAAAATCTCTACACACAATGCTTAGTTCTCAGAAGTAAATCATATGTGCAATGTTGTTTGATTTAGGTTTAAAGAGTTAGGTGCTATACCCGCGGTAATGCTTTCCTACAGTGTAAATGCTAGTTTTAGACATATGAATGTTAGCACAAAAACTGAAGGAAAGGAGATAGCTGCAAAATCTCTGCACACAATGCTTAGTTCTCAGAAGTAAATCATATGTACCATGTTGTTTCATTTAGGTTTAAACAGATAAGTGCTATACCCGCGGTAATGCTTTCCTATAGTGTAAATGCAAGTTTTAGACATAGGAATGTTAGCACAAAAACTGAAGGAAAGGAGATAGCTGCAAAATCTCTGCACACAATGTTTAGATCTCAGAAGTAAATCATATGTGCCATGTTGTTTCATTTTGGTTTAAAGAGTTAGGTGCTATACCCGCGGTAATGCTTTCCTTTATAGGAAATGCTAGTTTTAGAGATACGAATGTTAGCACAAAAACTGAAGGAAAGGAGATAGCTGCAAAATCTCTGCACACAATGCTTAGTTCTCCGAAGCAAATCATATGTGCCATGTTGTTTCATTTAGGTTTAAACAGTTAGGTGCTATACCCTCGGTTATGCTTTCCTGTATAGGAAATGCTAGTTCTGGAGATACGAATGTTAGCACAAAAACTGAAGGAAAGGAGATAGCTGCAAAATCTCTGCACACAATGCTTAGTTCTCAGAAGTAAATCATATGTGCCATGTTGTTTCATTTAGGTTTAAACAGATAAGTGCTATACCCGCGGTAATGCTTTCCTACAGTGTAAATGCTAGTTTTAGACATATGAATGTTAGCACAAAAACTGAAGGAAAGGAGATAGCTGCAAAATCTGTGCACACAATGCTTAGTTCTCAGAAGTAAATCATATGTGCCATGTTGTTTCATTTAGGTTTAAACAGATAAGTGCTATACCCGCGGTAATGCTTTCCTATAGTGTAATGCAAGTTTTAGACATAGGAATGTTAGCACAAAAACTGAAGGAAAGGAGATAGCTGCAAAACCTCTGCACACAATTCTTAGTTCTCAGAAGAAAATCATATGTGCCATGTTGTTTCATTTAGGTTTAAAGAGTTAGGTGCTATACCCTCAGTTATGCTTTCCTGTATAGGAAATGCTAGTTCTGGAGATACGAATGTTAGCACAAAAACTGAAGGAAAGGAGGTAGTTGCAAAATCTCTGCGCACAATGCTTAGTTCTCAGAAGTAAATCATATGTGCCATGTTGTTTCATTTAGGTTTAAACAGATAAGTGCTAATCCCGCGGTAATGCTTTCCTATAGTGTAAATGCAAGTTTTAGACATAGGAATGTTAGCACAAAAACTGAAGGAAAGGAGATAGCTGCAAAATCTCTGCACACAATTCTTAGTTCTCAGAAGTAAATCATATGTGCCATGTTGTTTCATTTTGGTTTAAACAGTTAGGTGCTATACCCTCGGTTATGCTTTCTTGTATAGGAAATGCTAGTTCTGGAGATACGAATGTTAGCACAAAAACTGAAGGAAAGGAGATAGCTGCAAAATCTCTGCACACAATGCTTATTTCTCCGAAGTAAATCATATGTGCGATGTTGTTTAATTTAGGTTTAAAGAGTTAGGTGCTATACCCTCGGTTATGCTTTCCTCTATAGGAAATGCTAGTTCTGGAGATACGAATGTTAGCACAAAAACTGAAGTAAAGGAGATAGCTTCAAAATCTCTGCACACAATGCTTAGTTCTCAGAAATAAATCATATGTGCCATGTTGTTTAATTTAGGTTTAAAGATTTAGGTGCTATACCCTCGGTTATGCTTTCCTGTATAGGAAATGCTAGTTCTGGAGGTACGAATGTTAGCACAAAAACTGAAGGAAAGGAGATAGCTGCAAAATCTCTCCACACAATGCTTAGTTCTCAGAAGTAAATCATATGTGCCATGTTGTTTCATTTAGGTTTAAAAAGATAAGTGCTATACCCGCGGTAATGCTTTCCTATAGTGTAAATGCAAGTTTTAGACATAGGAATGTTAGCACAAAAACTGAAGGAAAGGAGATAGCTGCAAAACCTCTGCACACAATTCTTAGTTCTCAGAAGTAAATCATATGTGCCATGTTGTTTCAGTTAGGTTTAAAGAGTTAGGTGATATACCCTCAGTTATGCTTTCCTGTATAGGAAATGCTAGTTCTGGAGATACGAATGTTAGCACAAAAACTGAAGGAAAGGAGGTAGTTGCAAAATCTCTGCGCACAATGCTTAGTTCTCAGAAGTAAATCATATGTGCCATGTTGTTTCATTTAGGTTTAAAGAGTTCGGTGCTATACCCGCGGTAATGCTATCCTATAGTGTAAATGCTAGTTTCAGATATAGGTTTCTTAGCACAAAACTAAAGGAAAGGAGATAGCTGCAAAATCTCTGCACACAATGTTTAGATCTCAGAAGTAAATCATATGTGCCATGTTGTTTCATTTAGGTTTAAAGAGTTAGGTGCTATAACCGTGATAATGCTTTCCTTTATAGGAAAAGCTAGTTTTAGAGATACGAATGTTAGCACAAAAACTGAAGGAAAGGAGATAGCTGCAAAATCTCTACACACAATGCTTAGTTCTCCGAATTAAATCATATGTGCGATGTTGTTTAATTTAGGTTTAAAGAGTTAGGTGCTATACCCTCGGTTATGCTTTCCTGTATAGGAAATGCTAGTTCTGGAGATACGAATGTTAGCACAAAAACTGAAGTAAAGGAGATAGCTGCAAAATCTCTGCACACAATGCTTAGTTCTCAGAAGAAAATTATATGTGCCATGTTGTTTCATTTAGGTTTAAAGAGTTAGGTGCTATAACCTCTGTGAAGCTTTCCTATATGTGAAATGCTAGTTTTAGAGATACGAATGTTAGCACAAAAACTGAAGGAAAGGAGATAGCTGCAAAATCTCTACACACAATGCTTAGTTCTCAGAAGTAAATCATATGTGCAATGTTGTTTGATTTAGGTTTAAAGAGTTAGGTGCTATACCCGCGGTAATGCTTTCCTACAGTGTAAATGCTAGTTTTAGACATATGAATGTTAGCACAAAAACTGAAGGAAAGGAGATAGCTGCAAAATCTCTGCACACAATGCTTAGTTCTCAGAAGTAAATCATATGTGCCATGTTGTTTCATTTAGGTTTAAACAGATAAGTGCTATACCCGCGTTAATGCTTTCCTATAGTGTAAATGCAAGTTTTAGACATAGGAATGTTACCACAAAAACTGAAGGAAAGGAGATAGCTGTAAAACCTCTGCACACAATTCTTAATTCTCAGAAGTAAATCATATGTGCCATGTTGTTTCATTTAGGTTTAAAGAGTTCGGTGCTATACCCGCGGTAATGCTATCCTATAGTGTAAATGCTACTTTCAGATATAGGTTTCGTAGCACAAAAACTAAAGGAAAGGAGATAGCTGCAAAATCTCTGCACACAATGTTTAGATCTCAGAAGTAAATCATATGTGCCATGTTGTTTCATTTATGTTTAAAGAGTTAGGTGCTATAACCGCGATAATGCTTTCCTTTATAGGAAATGCTAGTTTTAGAGATACGAATGTTAGCACAAAAACTGAAGGAAAGGAGATAGCTGCAAAATCTCTGCACACAATGCTTAGTTCTCAGAAGAAAATCATATGTGCCATGTTGTTTCATTTAGGTTTAAAGAGTTAGGTGCTATAACCTCTGTGAAGCTTTCCTATATATGAAATGCTAGTTTTAGAGATACGAATGTTAGCACAAAAACTGAAGGAAAGGAGATAGCTGCAAAATCTCTGCACACAATGCTTAGTTCTCAGAAGTAAATCATATGTGCCATGTTGTTTCATTTAGGTTTAAAGAGTTAGGTGCTATACCCTAGGTTAGGCTTTCCTATATAGGAAATGCAAGTTTTATAGATATGAATGTTAGCACAAAAACTGAAGGAAAGGAGATAGCTGCAAAATTTCTACACACAATGCTTAGTTCTCAGAAGTAAATCATATGTGCAATGTTGTTTGATTTAGGTTTAAAGAGTTAGGTGCTATACCCGCGGTAATGCTTTCCTACAGTGTAAAAGCTAGTTTTAGACATATGAATGTTAGCACAAAAACTGAAGGAAAGGAGATAGCTGCAAAATCTCTGCACACAATGCTTAGTTCTCAGAAGTAAATCATATGTGCCATGTTGTTTCATTTAGGTTTAAAGAGTTAGGTGCTATACCCTCAGTAATGCTTTCCTGTATAGGAAATGCTAGTTCTGGAGATACGAATGTTAGCACAAAAACTGAAGGAAAGGAGGTAGTTGCAAAATCTCTGCGCACAATGCTTAGTTCTCAGAAGTAAATCATATGTGCCATGTTGTTTCATTTAGGTTTAAACAGATAAGTACTAAACCCGCGGTAATGCTTTCCTATAGTGTAAACGCAAGTTTTAGACATAGGAATGTTAGCACAAAAACTGAAGGAAAGGAGATAGCTGCAAAATCTCTGCACACAATGTTTAGATCTCAGAAGTAAATCATATGTGCCATGTTGTTTCATTTTGGTTTAAAGAATTAGGTGTTATACCCGCGGTAATGCTTTCCTTTATAGGAAATGCTAGTTTTAGAGATACGAATGTTAGCACAAAAACTGAAGGAAAGGAGATAGCTGCAAAATCTCTGCACACAATGCTTAGTTCTCCGAAGTAAATCATATGTGCCATGTTGTTTCATTTAGGTTTAAACAGTTAGGTGCTATACCCTCGGTTATGCTTTCCTGTATAGGAAATGCTAGTTCTGGAGATACGAATGTTAGCCCAAAAACTGAAGGAAAGGAGATAGCTGCAAAATCTCTGCAGACAATGCTTAGTTCTCAGAAGTAAATCATATGTGCCACGTTGTTTCATTTAGGTTTAAACAGATAAGTGCTATACCCGCGGTAATGCTTTCCTATAGTGTAAATGCAAGTTTTAGACATAGGAATTTTGCACAAAAACTGAAGGAAAGGAGATAGCTGCAAAATCTCTGCACACAATTCTTAGTTCTCAGAAGTAAATCATATGTGCCATGTTGTTTCATTTAGGTTTAAACGGATAAGTGCTATACCCGCGGTATGCTTTCCTATAGTGTAAATGCAAGGTTTAGACATAGGAATGTTAGCACAAAAACTGAAGGAGAGGAGATAGCTGCAAAATCTCTGCACACAATTCTTAGTTCTCAGAAGTAAATCATATGTGCCATGTTGTTTCATTTTGGTTTAAACAGTTAGGTGCTATACCCTCGGTTATGCTTTCTTGTATAGGAAATGCTAGTTCTGGAGATACGAATGTTAGCACAAAAACTGAAGGAAAGGAGATAGCTGCAAAATATCTGCACACAATGCTTATTTCTCCGAAGTAAATCATATGTGCGATGTTGTTTAATTTAGGTTTAAAGAGTTAGGTGCTATACCCTCGGTTATGCTTTCCTGTATAGGAAATGCTAGTTCTGGAGATACGAATGTTAGCACAAAAACTGAAGTAAAGGAGATAGCTGCAAAATCTCTGCACACAATGCTTAGTTCTCAGAAATAAATCATATGTGCCATGTTGTTTAATTTAGGTTTAAAGAGTTAGGAGCTATACCCTCGGTTATGCTTTCCTGTAAAGGAAATGCTAGTTCTGGAGGTACGAATGTTAGCACAAAAACTGAAGGAAAGGAGATAGCTGCAAAATCTCTCCGCACAATGCTTAGTTCTCAGAAGTAAATCATATGTGCCATGTTGTATCATTTAGGTTTAAACAGATAAGTGCTATACCCGCGGTAATGCTTTCCTATAGTGTAAATGCAAGTTTTAGACATAGGAATGTTAGCACAAAAACTGAAGGAAAGGAGATAGCTGCAAAACCTCTGCACACAATTCTTAGTTCTCAGAAGTAAATCATATGTGCCATGTTGTTTCAGTTAGGTTTAAAGAGTTAGGTGATATACCCTCAGTTATGCTTTCCTGTATAGGAAATGCTAGTTCTGGAGATACGAATGTTAGCACAAAAACTGAAGGAAAGGAGGTAGTTGCAAAATCTCTACGCACAATGCTTAGTTCTCAGAAGTAAATCATATGTGCCATGTTGTTTCATTTAGGTTTAAAGAGTTCGGTGCTATACCCGCAGTAATGCTATCCTATAGTGTAAAAGCTAGTTTCAGATATAGGTTTCTTAGCACAAAACTAAAGGAAAGGAGATAGCTGCAAAATCTCTGCACACAATGTTTAGATCTCAGAAGTAAATCATATGTGCCATGTTGTTTCATTTAGGTTTAAAGAGTTAGGTGCTATAACCGTGATAATGCTTTCCTTTATAGGAAATGCTAGTTTTAGAGATACGAATGTTAGCACAAAAACTGAAGGAAAGGAGATAGCTGCAAAATCTCTACACACAAAGCTTAGTTCTCCGAATTAAATCATATGTGCGATGTGGTTTAATTTAGGTTTAAAGACTTAGGTGCTATACCCTCGGTTATGCTTTCCTGTATAGGAAATGCTAGTTCTGGAGATACGAATGTTAGCACAAAAACTGAAGTAAAGGAGATAGCTGCAAAATCTCTGCACACAATGCTTAGTTCTCAGAAGTAAATCATATGTGCCATGTTGTTTCATTTAGGTTTAAAGAGTTAGGTGCTATAACCTCTGTGAAGATTTCCTATATGTGAAATGCTAGTTTAAGAGATACGAATGTTAGCACAAAAACTGAAGGAAAGGAGATAGCTGCAAAATCTCTACACACAATGCTTAGTTCTCAGAAGTAAATCATATGTGCAATGTTGTTTGATTTAGGTTTAAAGAGCTAGGTGCTATACCCGCGGTAATGCTTTCCTACAGTGTAAATGCTAGTTTTAGACATATGAATGTTAGCACAAAAACTGAAGGAAAGGATATAGCTGCAAAATCTCTGCACACAATGCTTAGTTCTCAGAAGTAAATCCTATGTGCCATGTTGTTTCATTTAGGTTTAAACAGATAAGTGCTAT
Organism: Dasypus novemcinctus; assembly: GCF_030445035.2. Taxonomy (NCBI): domain Eukaryota; kingdom Metazoa; phylum Chordata; class Mammalia; order Cingulata; family Dasypodidae; genus Dasypus; species Dasypus novemcinctus. Next base: position 32,813 of record NW_026688288.1, on the reverse strand, counting down.
ACCCGCGGTAATGCTTTCCTATAGTGTAAATGCTAGTTTCATATACAGGGTTGTTAGCACAAAAACTAAAGGAAAGGAGATAGCTGCAAAATCTCTGCACACAATGTTTAGATCTCAGAAGTAAATCATATGTGCCATGTTGTTTCATTTAGGTTTAAAGAGTAAGGTGCTATACCCGCGGTAATGCTTTCCTTTATAGGAAATGCTAGTTTTAGAGATAAGAATGTTAGCACAAAAACTGAAGGAAAGGAGATAGCTGCAAAATCTCTGCACACAATGCTTAGTTCTCCGAAGTAAATCATATGTGCGATGTTGTTTAATTTAGGTTTAAAGTGTTAGGTGCTATACCCTCGGTTATGCTTTCCTGTATTGGAAATGCTAGTTCTGGAGATACGAATGTTAGCACAAAAACTGAAGGAAAGGAGATAGCTGCAAAATCTCTGCACACAATGCTTAGTTCTCAGAAGTAAATCATATGTGCTATGTTGTTTCATTTATGTTTAAAGAGTTAGGTGCTATAACCTCTGTGAAGCTTTCCTATATATGAAATGCTAGTTTTAGCGATACGAATGTTAGCACAAAAACTGAAGGAAAGGAGATAGCTGCAAAATCTCTGCACACAATGCTTAGTTCTCAGAAGGAAATCATATGTGCCATGTTGTTTCATTTAGGTTTAAAGAGGTAGGTGCTATACCCTCAGTTATGCTTTCCTGTGTAGGAAATGCTAGTTCTGGAGGTGCTATAACCTCTGTGAAGCTTTCCTATATATGAAATGCTAGTTTTAGCGATACGAATGTTAGCACAAAACTGAAGGAAAGGAGGTAGTTGCAAAATCTCTGGGCACAATGCTTAGTTCTCAGAAGTAATTCATATGTGCCATGTTGTTTCATTTAGGTTTAAAGAGTTCGGTGCTATACCCGCGGTAAACCTATCCTATAGTGTAAATGCTAGTTTCAGATATAGGTTTGTTAGCACAAAAACTAAAGGAAAGGAGATAGCTGCAAAATCTCTGCACAGAATGTTTAGATCTCAGAAGTAAATCATATGTGCCATGTTGTTTCATTTAGGTTTAAACAGATAAGTGCTATACCCGTGGGAATGCTTTCCTGTATAGGAAATGCTAGTTCTGGAGGTACGAATGTTAGCACAAAAACTGAAGGAAAGGAGATATCTGCAAAATCTCTGCACACAATGCTTAGTTCTCAGAAGTAAATCATATGTGCCATGTTGTTTCATTTAGGTTTAAACAGATAAGTGCTATACCCGCGGTAATGCATTCCTATAGTGTAAATGCAAGTTTTAGACATAGGAATGTTAGCACAAAAACTGAAGGAAAGGAGATAGCTGCAAAACCTCTGCACACAATTCTTAGTTCTCAGAAGTAAATCATATGTTCCATGTTGTTTCAGTTAGGTTTAAAGAGTTAGGTGCTATACCCTCAGTTATGCTTTCCTGTATAGGAAATGCTAGTTCTGGATATTCGAATGTTAGCACAAAAACTGAAGGAAAGGAGGTAGTTGCAAAATCTCAGCGCACAATGCTTAGTTCTCAGAAGTAAATCATATGTGCCATGTTCTTTCATTTAGGTTTAAACAGATATCTGCTAAACCCGCGGTAATGCTTTCCTGTATAGGAAATGCTAGTTCTGGAGATACGAATGTTAGCACAAAAACTGAAGGAAAGGAGATACCTGCAAAATCTCTGCTCACAATGCTTAGTTCTCAGAAGTAAATCATATGTGCCATGTTGTTTCATTTAGGTTTAAAGAGTTAGGTGCTGTAACCTCTGTGAAGCTTTCCTATATAGGAAATGCTAGTTTTAGAGACACGAATGTTAGCACAAAAACTGAAGGAAAGGAGATAGCTGCAAAATCTCTGCACACAATGCTTAGTTCTCAGAAGTAAATCATATGTGCCATGTTGTTTCATTTAGGTTTAAACAGATAAGTGCTATACCCGCGTTAATGCTTTCCTATAGTGTAAATGCAAGTTTTAGACACAGGAATGTTAGCACAAAAACTGAAGGAAAGGAGATAGCTGCAAAACCTCTGCACACAATTCTTAATTCTCAGAAGTAAATCATATGTGCCATGTTGTTTCATTTAGGTTTAAAGAGTTCGGTGCTATACCCGCGGTAATGCTATCCAATAGTGTAAATGCTACTTTCAGATATAGGTTTCTTAGCACAAAAACTAAAGGAAAGGAGATAGCTGCAAAATCTCTGCACACAATGTTTAGATCTCAGAAGTAAATCATATGTGCCATGTTTTTCATTTATGTTTAAAGAGTTAGGTGCTATAACCGCGATAATGCTTTCCTTTATAGGAAATGCTAGTTTTAGAGATACGAATGTTAGCACAAAAACTGAAGGAAAGGAGATAGCTGCAAAATCTCTGCACACAATGCTTAGTTCTCAGAAGAAAATCATATGTGCCATGTTGTTTCATTTAGGTTTAAAGAGTTAGGTGCTATAACCTCTGTGAAGCTTTCCTATATATGAAATGCTAGTTTTAGAGATACGAATGTTAGCACAAAAACTGAAGGAAAGGAGATAGCTGCAAAATCTCTGCACACAATGCTTAGTTCTCAGAAGTAAATCATATGTGCCATGTTGTTTCATTTAGGTTTAAAGAGTTAGGTTCTATACCCTAGGTTATGCTTTCCTATATAGGAAATGCAAGTTTTATAGATACGAATGTTAGCACAAAAACTGAAGGAAAGGAGATAGCTGCAAAATCTCTACACACAATGCTTAGTTCTCTGAAGTAAATCATATGTGCAATGTTGTTTGATTTAGGTTTAAAGAGTTAGGTGCTATAACCGCGGTAATGCTTTCCTACAGTGTAAAAGCTAGTGTTAGACATATGAATGTTAGCACAAAAACTGAAGGAAAGGAGATAGCTGCAAAATCTCTGCACACAATGCTTAGTTCTCAGAAGTAAATCATATGTGCCATGTTGTTTCATTTAGGTTTAAACAGATAAGTGCTAAACCCGCGGTAATGCTTTCCTATAGTGTAAATGCAAGTTTTAGACATAGGAATGTTAGCACTAAAACTGAAGGAAAGGAGATAGCTGCAAAATCTCTGCACACAATGTTTAGATCTCAGAAGTAAATCATATGTGCCATGTTGTTTCATTTTGGTTTAAAGAATTAGGTGTTATACCCGCGGTAATGCTTTCCTTTTTAGGAAATGCTAGTTTTAGAGATACGAATGTTAGCACAAAAACTGAAGGAAAGGAGATACCTGCAAAATCTCTGCACACAATGCTTAGTTCTCCGAAGTAAATCATATGTGCCATGTTGTTTCATTTAGGTTTAAACAGTTAGGTGCTATACCCTCGGTTATGCTTTCCTGTATAGGAAATGCTAGTTCTGGAGATACGAATGTTAGCCCAAAAACTGAAGGAAAGGTGATAGCTGCAAAATCTCTGCAGACAATGCTTAGTTCTCAGAAGTAAATCATATGTGCCAGGTTGTTTCATTTAGGTTTAAACAGATAAGTGCTATACACGCGGTAATGCTTTCCTATAGTGTAAATGCAAGTTTTAGACATAGGAATTTTGCACAAAAACTGAAGGAAAGGAGATAGCTGCAAAATCTCTGCACACAATTCTTAGTTCTCAGAAGTAAATCATATGTGCCATGTTGTTTCATTTAGGTTTAAAAGGATAAGTGCTATACCCGCGGTAATGCTTTCCTCTAGTGTAAATGCAAGGTTTAGACATAGGAATGTTAGCACAAAAACTGAAGGAGAGGAGATAGCTGCAAAATCTCTGCACACAATTCTTAGTTCTCAGAAGTAAATCATATGTGCCATGTTGTTTAATTTCGGTTTAAAGAGTTAGGTGCTATACCCTCTGTTATGCTTTCCTGTATAGGAAATGCTAGTTCTGGAGGTACGAATGTTAGCACAAAAACTGAAGGAAAGGAGATAGCTGCAAAATCTCTGCACACAATGCTTAGTTCTCAGAAGTAAATCATATGTGCCATGTTGTTTCATTTAGGTTTAAACAGATAAGTGCTATACCCGCGGTAATGCTTTCCTATAGTGTAAATGCAAGTTTTAGACATAGGAATGTTAGCACAAAAACTGAAGGAAAGGAGATAGCTGCAAAACCTCTGCACACAATTCTTATTTCTCAGAAGGAAATCATATGTGCCATGTTGTTTCAGTTAGGTTTAAAGAGTTAGGTGATATACCCTCAGTTATGCTTTCCTCTATAGGAAATGCTAGTTCTGGAAATACGAATGTTAGCACAAGAACTGAAGGAAAGGAGGTAGTTGCAAAATCTCTGCGCACAATGCTTAGTTCTCAGAAGTAAATCATATGTGCCATGTTGTTTCATTTAGGATAAAGAGTTCGGTGCTATACTCGCGGTAATGCTATCCTATAGTATAAATGCTAGTTTCAGATATAGGTTTCTTAGCACAAAAACTAAAGGAAAGGAGATAGCTGCAAAATCTCTGCACACAATGTTTAGATCTCAGAAGTAAATCATATGTGCCATGTTGTTTCATTTAGGTTTAAAGAGTTAGGTGCTATAACCGCGATAATGCTTTCCTTTATAGGAAATGCTAGTTTTAGAGATACGAATGTTAGCACAAAAACTGAAGGAAAGGAGATAGCTGCAAAATCTCTACACACAATGCTTAGTTCTCCGAAGTAAATCATATGTGCGATGTTGTTTAATTTAGGTTTAAAGAGTTAGGTGCTATACCCTCGGTTATGCTTTCCTGTATAGGAAATGCTAGTTCTGGAGATACGAATGTTAGCACAAAAACTGAAGTAAAGGAGATAGCTGCAAAATCTCTGCACACAATGCTTAGTTCTCAGAAGTAAATCATATGTGCCATGTTGTTTCATTTAGGTTTAAAAAGTTAGGTGCTATAACCTCTGTGAAGCTTTCCTATATATGAAATGCTAGTTTTAGAGATACGAATGTTAGCACAAAAACTGAAGGAAAGGAGATAGCTGCAAAATCTCTGCACACAATGCTAAGGTCTCCGAAGTAAATCATATGTGCCATGTTGGTTCATTTAGGTTTAAAGAGTTAGGTGCTATACCCTCGGTTATGCTTTCCTGTATAAGAAATGCTAGTTCTGGAGATACGAATGTTAGCACAAAAACTGAATTAAAGGAGATAGCTGCAAAATCTCTGCACACAATGCTTAGTTCTCAGAAATAAATCATATGTGCCATGCTGTTTAATTTAGGTTTAAAGAGTTAGGTGCTATACCCTCGGTTATGTTTTACTGTATAGGAAATGCTAGTTCTGAGAGGTACGAATGTTAGCACAAAAACTGAAGGAAAGGAGATAGCTGCAAAATCTCTGCACACAATGCTTAGTTCTCAGTAGTAAATCATATGTGCCATGTTGTTTCATTTAGGTTTAAACAGATAAGTGCTATACCCGCGGTAATGCTTTCCTATAGTGTAAATGCAAGTTTTAGACATAGGAATGTTAGCACAAAAACTCAAGGAAAGGAGATACCTGCAAAACCTCTGCGCACATTTCTTAGTTCTCAGAAGTAAATCATATGTGCCATGTTGTTTCAGTTAGGTTTAAAGAGTTAGGTGATATACCCTCAGTTTTGCTTTCCTGTATAGGAAATGCTAGTTCTGGAGATACGAATGTTAGCACAAAAACTGAAGGAAAGGAGGTAGTTGCAAAATCTCTGCGCAGAATGCTTAGTTCTCAGAAGTAAATCAAATGTGCCATGTTGTTTCATTTAGGTTTAAAGAGTTAGGTGCTATAACCGTGATAATGCTTTCCTTTATAGGAAATGCTAGTTTTAGAGATACGAATGTTAGCACAAAAACTGAAGGAAAGGAGGTAGCTGCAAAATCTCTACACACAATGCTTAGTTCTCCGAAGTAAATCATATGTGTGATGTTGTTTAATTTAGGTTTAAAGAGTTAGGTGCTATACCCTCGGTTATGCTTTCCTGTATAGGAAATGTTAGTTCTGGAGATACGAATTTTAGCACAAAAACTGAAGTAAAGGAGATAGCTGCAAAATCTCTGCACACAATGCTTAGTTCTCAGAAGTAAATCATATGTGCCATGTTGTTTCATTTAGGTTTAAAGAGTTAGGTGCTAAAACCTCTGTGAAGCTTTCCTATATATGAAATGCTAGTTTTAGAGACACGAATGTTAGCACAAAAACTGAAGGAAAGGAGATAGCTGCAAAATCTCTGCACACAATGCTTAGTTCTCAGAAGTAAATCATATGTGCCATGTTGTTTCATTTAGGTTTAAAGAGTTAGGTGCTATACCCTAGGTTATGCTTTCCTATATAGGAAATGCTAGTTTTATAGATACGAATGTTAGCACAAAAACTGAAGGAAAGGAGATAGCTGCAAAATCTCTACACACAATGCTTAGTTCTCAGAAGTAAATCATATGTGCAATGTTGTTTGATTTAGGTTTAAAGAGTTAGGTGCTATACTCGCGGTAGTGCTTTCCTACAGTGTAAATGCTAGTTTTAGACATATGAATGTTAGCACAAAAACTGAAGGAAAGGAGATAGCTGCAAAATCTCTGCACACAATGCTTAGTTCTCAGAAGTAAATCATATATGCCATGTTGTTTCATTTAGGTTTAAACAGATAAGTGCTATACCCGCGGTAATGCTTTCCTATAGTGTAAATGCAAGTTTTAGGCATAGGAATGTTAGCACAAAAACTGAAGGAAAGGAGATAGCTGCAAAACCTCTGCACACAATTCTTAGTTCTCAGAAGTAAATCATATGTGCCACGTTGTTTCATTTAGGTTTAAAGAGTTAGGTTCTATACCCTCAGTTATGCTTTCCTGTATAGGAAATGCTAGTTCTGGAGATACAAATGTTAGCACAAAAACTGAAGGAAAGGAAGTAGTTGCAAAATCTCTGCGCACAATGCTTAGTTCTCAGAAGTAAATCATATGTGCCATGTTGTTTCATTTAGGTTTAAACAGATAAGTGCTAAACCCGCGGTAATGCTTTCCTGTATAGGAAATGCTAGTTCTGGAGATACGAATGTTAGCACAAAAACTGAAGGAAAGGAGATAGCTGCAAAATCTCTGCACACAATGCTTAGTTCTCCGAAGTAAATCATATGTGCGATGTTGTTTAATTTAGGTTTAAAGAGTTAGGTGCTATACCCTCGGTTATGCTTTTCTGTATAGGAAATGCTAGTTCTGGAGATACGAATGTTAGCACAAAAACTGAAGTAAAGGAGATACCTGCAAAATCTCTGCACACAATGCTTAGTTCTCAGAAGTAAATCATATGTGCCATGCTGTTTAATTTAGGTTTAAAGAGTTAGGTGCTATACCCTCGGTTATGCTTTCCTGTATAGGAAATGCTAGTTCTGGAGGTACGAATGTTAGCACAAAAACTGAAGGAAAGGAGATATCTGCAAAATCTCTGCACACAATGCTTAGTTCTCAGAAGTAAATCATATGTGCCATGTTGTTTCATTTAGGTTTAAACAGATAAGTGGTATACCCGCGGTAATGCTTTCCTATAGTGTAAATGCAAGTTTTAGACATAGGAATGTTAGCAAAAAAACTGAAGGAAAAGAGATAGCTGCAAAACCTCTGCACACAATTCTTAGTTCTCAGAAGTAAATCATATGTTCCATGTTGTTTCAGTTAGCTTTAAAGAGTTAGGTGCTATACCCTCAGTTATGCTTTCCTGTATAGGAAATGCTAGTTCTGGAGATACGAATGTTAGCACAAAAACTGAAGGAAAGGAGGTAGTTGCAAAATCTCTGCACACAATGCTTAGTTCTCAGAAGTAAATCATATGTGCCATGTTGTTTCATTTAGGTTTAAAGAGTTAGGTGCTATACCCTAGGTTATGCTTTCCTATATAGGAAATGCTAGTTTTATAGATACGAATGTTAGCACAAAAACTGAAGGAAAGGAGATAGCTGCAAAATCTCTACACACAACGCTTAGTTCTCAGAAGTAAATCATATGTGCAATGTTGTTTGATTTAGGTTTAAAGAGTTAGGTGCTATACCCGCGGTAATGCTTTCCTACAGTATAAATGCTAGTTTTAGACATATGAATGTTAGCACAAAAACTGAACGAAAGGAGATAGCTGCAAAATCTCGGCACACAATGCTTAGTTCTCAGAAGTAAATCATATGTGCCATGTTGTTTCATTTAGGTTTAAACAGATAAGTGCTATACCCGCCGTAATGCTTTCCTACAGTGTAAAGGCTAGTTTTAGACATATGAATGTTAGCACAAAAACTGAAGGAAAGGAGATAGCTGCAAAATCTCTGCACACAATGCTTAGTTCTCAGAAGTAAATCATATGTGCCATGTTGTTTCATTTAGGTTTAAACAGATAAGTGCTATACCCGCGGTAATGCTTTCCTATAGTGTAAATGCAAGTTTTAGACATAGGAATGTTAGCACAAAAACTGAAGGAAAGGAGATAGCTGCAAAACCTCTGCACACAATTCTTAGTTCTCAGAAGTAAATCATATGTGCCATGTTGTTTCATTTAGGTTTAAAGAGTTAGGTGCTATACCCTCGGTTATGCTTTCCTGTATAGGAAATGCTAGTTCTGGAGATACGAATGTTAGCACAAAAACTAAAGTAAAGGAGATAGCTGCAAAATCTCTGCTCACAATGCTTAGTTCTCAGAAGTAAATCATATGTGCCATGTTGTTTAATTTAGGTTTAAAGAGTTAGGTGCTATACCCTCTGTTATGCTTTCCTGTATAGGAAATGCTAGTTCTGGAGGTACGAATGTTAGCACAAAAACTGAAGGAAAGGAGATAGCTGCAAAATCTCTGCACACAATGCTTAGTTCTCAGAAGTAAATTATATGTGCAATGTTGTTTCATTTAGGTTTAAACAGATAAGTGCTATACCCGCGGTAATGCTTTCCTATAGTGTAAATGCAAGTTTTAGACATAGGAATGTTAGCACAAAAACTGAAGGAAAGGAGATAGCTGCAAAACCTCTGCACACAATTCTTAGTTCTCAGAAGTAAATCATATGTGCCATGTTGTTTCAGTTAGGTTTAAAGAGTTAGGTGATATACCCTCAGTTATGCTTTCCTGTATAGAAAATGCTAGTTCTGGAGATACGAATGTTAGCACAAGAACTGAAGGAAAGGAGGTAGTTGAAACTCTCTGCGCACAATGCTTAGTTCTCAGAAGTAAATCATATGTGCCATGTTGTTTCATTTAGGTTTAAAGAGTTCGGTGCTATACCCGCGGTAATGCTATCCTATAGTGTAAATGCTAGTTTCAGATATAGGTTTCTTAGCACAAAAACTAAAGGAAAGGAGATAGCTGCAAAATCTCTGCACACAATGTTTAGATCTCAGAAGTAAATCATATGTGCCATGTTGTTTCATTTAGGTTTAAAGAGTTAGGTGCTATAACCGCGATAATGCTTTCCTTTATAGGAAATGGTAGTTATAGAGATACGCATGTTAGCACAAAAACTGAAGGAAAGGAGATAGCTGCAAAATCTCTACACACAATGCTTAGTTCTCCGAAGTAAATCATATGTGCGATGTTGTTTAATTTAGGTTTAAAGAGTTAGGTGCTATACCCTCGGGTATGCTTTCCTGTATAGGAAATGCTAGTTCTGGAGGTACGAATGTTAGCACAAAAACTGAAGGAAAGGAGATAGCTGCAAAATCTCTGCACACAATGCTTAGTTCTCAGAAGTAAATTATATGTGCAATGTTGTTTCATTTAGGTTTAAACAGATAAGTGCTATACCCGCGGTAATGCTTTCCTATAGTGTAAATGCAAGTTTTAGACATAGGAATGTTAGCACAAAAACTGAAGGAAAGGAGATAGCTGCAAAACCTCTGCACACAATTCTTAGTTCTCAGAAGTAAATCATATGTGCCATGTTGTTTCAGTTAGGTTTAAAGAGTTAGGTGATATACCCCTCAGTTATGCTTTCCTGTATAGAAAATGCTAGTTCTGGAGATACGAATGTTAGCACAAGAACTGAAGGAAAGGAGGTAGTTGAAACTCTCTGCGCACAATGCTTAGTTCTCAGAAGTAAATCATATGTGCCATGTTGTTTCATTTAGGTTTAAAGAGTTCGGTGCTATACCCGCGGTAATGCTATCCTATAGTGTAAGTGCTAGTTTCAGATATAGGTTTCTTAGCACAAAAACTAAAGGAAAGGAGATAGCTGCAAAATCTCTGCACACAATGTTTAGATCTCAGAAGTAAATCATATGTGCCATGTTGTTTCATTTAGGTTTAAAGAGTTAGGTGCTATAACCGCGATAATGCTTTCCTTTATAGGAAATGGTAGTTATAGAGATACGCATGTTAGCACAAAAACTGAAGGAAAGGAGATAGCTGCAAAATCTCTACACACAATGCTTAGTTCTCCGAAGTAAATCATATGTGCGATGTTGTTTAATTTAGGTTTAAAGAGTTAGGTGCTATACCCTCGGGTATGCTTTCCTGTATAGGAAATGCTAGTTCTGGAGATACGAATGTTAGCACAAAAACTGAAGTAAAGGAGATAGCTTCAAAAACTCTGCACACAATGCTTACTTCTCAGAAGTAAATCATATGTGCCATGTGTTGTTTCATTTAGGTTTAAAGAGTTAGGTGCTATAACCTCTGTGAAGCTTTCCTATATATGAAATGCTAGTTTTAGAGATACGAATGTTAGCACAAAAACTGAAGGAAAGGAGATAGCTGCAAAATCTCTACACACAATGCTTAGTTTCTCAGAAGTAAATCATATGTGCAATGTTGTTTTGATTTAGGTTTAAAGAGTTAGGTGCCTATACCCGCGGTAATGCTTTCCTACAGTGTAAATGCTAGTTTTAGACATATGAATGTTAGCACAAAAACTGAAGGAAAGGAGATAGCTGCAAAATCTCTGCACACAATGCTTAGTTCTCAGAAGTAAATCATATGTGCCATGTTGTTTCATTTAGGTTTAAACAGATAAGTGCTATACACGCGGTAATGCTTTCCTACAGTGTAAATGCTAGTTTTAGACATATGAATGTTAGCACAAAAACTGAAGGAAAGGAGATAGCTGCAAAATCTCTGCACACAATGCTTAGTTCTCAGAAGTAAATCATATGTGCCATGTTGTTTCATTTAGGTTTAAACAGATAAGTGCTATACCCGCGGTAATGCTTTCCTATAGTGTAACTGCAAGTTTTAGACATAGGAATGTTAGCACAAAAACTGAAGGAAAGGAGATAGCTGCAAAACTTCTGCACACAATTCTTAGTTCTCAGAAGTAAATCATATGTGCCATGTTGTTTCATTTAGGTTTAAAGAGTTAGGTGCTATACCCTCAGTTATGCTTTCCTGTATAGGAAATGCTAGTTCTGGATATACGAATGTTAGCACAAAAACTGAAGGAAAGGAGGTAGTTGCAAAATCTCTGCGCACAATGCTTAGTTCTCAGAAGTAAATCATATGTGCCATGTTGTTTCATTTAGGTTTAAACAGATAAGTGCTAAACCCGCGGTAATGCTTTCCTATAGTGTAAATGCAAGTTTTAGACATAGGAATGTTAGCACAAAAACTGAAGGAAAGGAGATAGCTGCAAAATCTCTGCACACAATGTTTAGATCTCAGAAGTAAATCATATGTGCCATGTTGTTTCATTTTGGTTTAAAGAGTTAGGTGCTATACCCGCGTTAATGCTTTCCTTTATAGGAAATGCTAGTTTTAGAGATACGAATGTTAGCACAAAAACTGAAGGAAAGGAGATAGCTGCAAAATCTCTGCACACAATGCTTAGTTCTCCGAAGCAAATCATATGTGCCATGTTGTTTCATTTAGGTTTAAACAGTTAGGTGCTATACCCTCGGTTATGCTTTCCTGTATAGGAAATGCTAGTTCTGGAGATACGAATGTTAGCACAAAAACTGAAGGAAAGGAGATAGCTGCAAAATCTCTGCACACAATGCTTAGTTCTCCGAAGTAAATCATATGTGCGATGTTGTTTAATTTAGGTTTAAAGAGTTAGGTGCTATACCCTCGGTTATGCTTTCCTGTATAGGAAATGCTAGTTCTGGAGATACGAATGTTAGCACAAAAACTGAAGTAAAGGAGATAGCTGCAAAATCTCTGCACGCAATGCTTAGTTCTCAGAAATAAATCATATGTGCCATGTTGTTTAATTTAGGTTTAAAGAGTTAGGTGCTATACCCTCGGTTATGCTTTCCTGTATAGGAAATGCTATTTCTGGAGGTACGAATGTTAGCACAAAAACTGAAGGAAAGGATATAGCTGCAAAATCTCTGCACACAATGCTTAGTTCTCAGAAGTAAATCATATGTGCCATGTTGTTTCATTTAGGTTTAAACAGATAAGTGCTATACCCGCGGTAATGCTTTCCTATAGTGTAAATGCAAGTTTTAGACATAGGAATGTTAGCACAAAAACTGAAGGAAAGGAGATAGCTGCAAAACCTCTGCACACAGTTCTTAGTTCTCAGAAGTAAATCAAATGTGCCATGTTGTTTCAGTTAGGTTTAAAGAGTTAGGTGATATACCCTCAGTTATGCTTTCCTGTATAGGAAATGCTAGTTCTGGAGATACGAATGTTAGCACAAAAACTGAAGGAAAGGAGGTAGTTGCAAAATCTCTGCGCACAATGCTTAGTTCTCATAAGTAAATCATATGTGCCATGTTGTTTCATTTAGGTTTAAACAGATAAGAGCTAAACCCGCGGTAATGCTTTCCTATAGTGTAAATGCAAGTTTTAGACATAGGAATGTTAGCACAAAAACTGAAGGAAAGGAGATAGCTGCAAAATCTCTGCACACAATGTTTAGATCTCAGAAGTAAATCATATGTGCCATGTTGTTTCATTTTGGTTTAAAGAGTTAGGTGCTATACCCGCGGTAATGCTTTCCTTTATAGGAAATGCTAGTTTTAGAGATACGAATGTTAGCACAAAAACTGAAGGAAAGGAGATAGCTGCAAAATCTCTGCACACAATGCTTAGTTCTCCGAAGCAAATCATATGTGCCATGTTGTTTCATTTAGGTTTAAACAGTTAGGTGCTATACCCTCGGTTATGCTTTCCTGTATAGGAAATGCTAGTTCTGGAGATACGAATGTTAGCACAAAAACTGAAGGAAAGGAGATAGCTGCAAAATCTCTGCACACAATGCTTAGTTCTCCGAAGTAAATCATATGTGCGATGTTGTTTAATTTAGGTTTAAAGAGTTAGGTGTTATACCCTCGGTTATGCTTTCCTGTATAGGAAATGCTAGTTCTGGAGATACGAATGTTAGCACAAAAACTGAAGTAAAGGAGATAGCTGCAAAATCTCTGCACGCAATGCTTAGTTCTCAGAAATAAATCATATGTGCCATGTTGTTTAATTTAGGTTTAAAGAGTTAGGTGCTATACCCTCGGTTATGCTTTCCTGTATAGGAAATGCTAGTTCTCGAGGTACGAATGTTAGCACAAAAACTGAAGGAAAGGAGATAGCTGCAAAATCTCTGCACACAATGCTTAGTTCTCAGAAGTAAATCATATGTGCCATGTTGTTTCATTTAGGTTTAAACAGATAAGTGCTATACCCGCGGTAATGCTTTCCTATAGTGTAAATGCAAGTTTTAGACATAGGAATGTTAGCACAAAAACTGAAGGAAAGGAGATAGCTGCAAAACCTCTGCACACAATTCTTAGTTCTCAGAAGTAAATCATATGTGCCATGTTGTTTCAGTTAGGTTTAAAGAGTTAGGTGATATACCCTCAGTTATGCTTTCCTGTATAGGAAATGCTAGTTCTGGAGATACGAATGTTAGCACAAAAACTGAAGGAAAGGAGGTAGTTGCAAAATCTCTGCGCACAATGCTTAGTTCTCAGAAGTAAATCATATGTGCCATGTTGTTTCATTTAGGTTTAAAGACTTCGGTGCTATACCCGCGGTAATGCTATCCTATAGTGTAAATGCTAGTTTCAGATATAGGTTTCTTAGCACAAAACTAAAGGAAAGGAGATAGCTGCAAAATCTCTGCACACAATGTTTAGATCTCAGAAGTAAATCATATGTGCCATGTTGTTTCATTTAGGTTTAAAGAGTTAGGTGCTATAACCGTGATAATGCTTTCCTTTATAGGAAAAGCTAGTTTTAGAGATACGAATGTTAGCACAAAAACTGAAGGAAAGGAGATAGCTGCAAAATCTCTACACACAATGCTTAGTTCTCCGAAGTAAATCATATGTGCGATGTTGTTTAATTTAGGTTTAAAGAGTTAGGTGCTATACCCTCGGTTATGCTTTCTTGTATAGGAAATGCTAGTTCTGGAGATACGAATGTTAGCACAAAAACTGAAGTAAAGGAGATAGCTGCAAATCTCTGCACACAATGCTTAGTTCTCAGAAGTAAATCATATGTGCCATGTTGTTTCATTTAGGTTTAAGGAGTTAGGTGCTATAACCTCTGTGAAGCTTTCCTATAGGTGAAATGCTAGTTTTAGAGATACGAATGTTAGCACAAAAACTGAAGGAAAGGAGATAGCTGCAAAATCTCTACACACAATGCTTAGTTCTCAGAAGTAAATCATATGTGCAATGTTGTTTGATTTAGGTTTTAAAGAAGTTAGGTGCTATACCCGCGGTAATGCTTTCCTACAGTGTAAATGCTAGTTTTAGACATATGAATGTTAGCACAAAAACTGAAGGAAAGGAGATAGCTGCAAAATCTCTGCACACAATGCTTAGTTCTCAGAAGTAAATCATATGTGCATGTTGTTTCATTTAGGTTTAAACAGATAAGTGCTATACCCGCGGTAATGCTTTCCTATAGTGTAAATGCAAGTTTTAGACATAGGAATGTTAGCACAAAAACTGAAGGAAAGGAGATAGCTGCAAAATCTCTGCACACAATTTTTAGATCTCAGAAGTAAATCATATGTGCCATGTTGTTTCATTTTGGTTTAAAGAGTTAGGTGCTATACCGCGGTAAATGCTTTCCTTTATAGAATGCTAGTTTTAGAGATACGAATGTTAGCACAAAAACTGAAGGAAAGGAGATAGCTGCAAAATCTCTGCACACAATGCTTAGTTCTCCGAAGCAAATCATATGTGCCATGTTGTTTCATTTAGGTTTAAACAGTTAGGTGCTATACCCTCGGTTATGCTTTCCTGTATAGGAAATGCTAGTTCTGGAGATACGAATGTTAGCACGAAAACTGAAGGAAAGGAGATAGCTGCAAAATCTCTGCACACAATGCTTAGTTCTCAGAAGTAATCATATGTGCCATGTTGTTTCATTTAGGTTTAAACAGATAAGTGCAATACCCGCGGTAATGCTTTCTACAGTGTAAATGCTAGTTTTAGACATATGAATGTTAGCACAAAAACTGAAGGAAAGGAGATAGCTGCAAAATCTCTGCACACAATGCTTAGTTCTCAGAAGTAAATCATATGTGTCATGTTGTTTCATTTAGGTTTAAACAGGTAAGTGCTATATCCGCGGTAATGCTTTCCTATAGTGTAAATGCAAGTTTTAGACATAGGAATGTTAGCACAAAAAACTGAAGGAAAGTAGATAGCTGCAAAACCCCTGCCACACAATTCTTAGTTCTCAGAAGTAAATCATATGTGCCATGTTGTTTTCATTTAGGTTTAAAAGAGTTAGGTGCTATATCCCTCAGTTATGCTTTCTTGTATAGGAAATGCTAGTTCTGGAGATACTAATGTTAGCACAAAAACTGAAGGAAACGAGATAGCTGCAAAATCTCTGCACACAATGTTTAGATCTCAGAAGGTAAATCATATGTGCCATGTTGTTTCATTTTGGTTTAAAGAGTTAGGAGCTATACCCGCGGTAATAGCTTTCCTTTATAGGAAATGCTAGTTTTAGAGATACGAATGTTAGCACAAAAACTGAAGGAAAGGAGATAGCTGCAAATCTCTGCACACAATGCTTAGTTCTCCGAAGCAAATCATATGTGCCATGTTGGTTATTTAGGTTTAAACAGTTAGGGTGCTATACCCTCGGTAATGCTTTCCTGTATAGGAAATGCTAGTTCTGGAGATACGAATGTTAGCACAAAAACTGAAGGAAAGGAGATAGCTGCAAAATCTCTGCACACAATGCTTAGTTCTCCGAAATAAATCATATGTGCGATGTTGTTTAATTTAGGTTTAAAGAGTTAGGTGCTATACCCTCGGTTATGCTTTTCCTGTATAGGAAATGCCTAGTTCTGGAGATACGAATGTTAGCACAAAACTGAAGTAAAGGAGATAGATTGCAAAATCTCTGCACGCAATGCTTAGTTCTCAGAAATAAATCATATGTGCCATGTTGTTTAATTTAGGTTTAAAGAGTTAGGTGCTATACCCTCGGTTATGCTTTCCTGTATAGGAAATGCTAGTTCTGGAGGTACGAATGTTAGCACAAAAACTGAAGGAAAGGAGATAGCTGCAAAATCTCTGCACAACAATGCTTAGTTCTCAGAAGTAAATCATATGTGCCATGTTGTTTCATTTAGGTTTAAACAGATAAGTGCTATACCCGCGGTAATGCTTTCCTATAGTGTAAATGCAAGTTTTAGACATAGGAATGTTAGCACAAAAACTGAAGGAAAGGAGATAGCTGCAAAACCTCTGCACACAGTTCTTAGTTCTCAGAAGTAAATCAAATGTGCCATGTTGTTTCAGTTAGGTTTAAAGAGTTAGGTGATATACCCTCAGTTATGCTTTCCTGTATAGGAAATGCTAGTTCTGGAGATACGAATGTTAGCACAAAAACTGAAGGAAAGGAGAGGTAGTTGCAAAATCTCAGCGCACAATGCTTAGTTCTCAGAAGTAAATCATATGCGCCATGTTGTTTTCATTTAGGTTTAAACAGATAAGTGCTAAACCCGCGGTAATGCTTTCCTATAGTGTAAATGCAAGTTTTTAGACATAGGAATGTTAGCACATAAACTGAAGGAAAGGAGATAGCTGCAAAATCTCTGCAACACAATGTTTAGATCTCAGAAGGTAAATCATATGTGATATGTTGTTTCATTTTGGTTTAAAGAGTTAGGTGCTATACCCGCGGTAATGCTTTCCTTATAGGAAATGCTAGTTTTAGAGATACGAATGTTAGCACAAAAACTGAAGGAAAGGAGATAGCTGCAAAATCTCTGCACACAATGCTTAGTTCTCTGAAGCAATCATATGTGCCATGTTGTTTCATTTAGGTTTAAACAGTTAGGTGCTATACCCTCGGTTATGCTTTCCGGTATAGGAAATGCTAGTTCTGGAGATACGAATGTTAGCACAAAAACTGAAGGAAAGGAGATAGCTGCAAAATCTCTGCACACAATGCTTAGTTCTCCGAAGTAAATCATATGTGCGATGTTGTTTAATTTAGGTTTAAAGAGTTAGGTGCTATACCCTCGGTTATGCTTTCCTGTATAGGAAATGCTAGTTCTGGAGATACGAATGTTAGCACAAAACTGAAGTAAAGGAGATAGCTGCAAAATCTCTGCACGCAATGCTTAGTTCTCAGAATAAATCATATGTGCCCATGTTGTTAATTTAGGTTTAAAGAGTTAGGTGCTATACCCTCGGTTATGCTTTCCTGTATAGGAAATGCTAGTTCTCGAGGTACGAATGTTAGCACAAAAACTGAAGGAAAGGAGATAGCTGCAAAATCTCTGCACACAATGCTTAGTTCTCAGAAGTAAATCATATGTGCCATGTTGTTTCATTTAGGTTTAAACAGATAAGTGCTATACCCGCGGTAATGCTTTCCTATAGGTGTAAATGCACGTTTTAGACATAGGAATGTTAGCACAAAAACTGAAGGAAAGGAGATAGCTGCAAAACCTCTGCACACAATTCTTAGTTCTCAGAAGTAAATCATAAGTGCCATGTTGTTTCAGTTAGGTTTAAAGAGTTAGGTGATATACCCTCAGTTATGCTTTCCTGTATAGGGAAATGCTAGTTCTGGAGATACGAATGTTAGCACCAAAAACTGAAGGAAAGGAGGTAGTTGCAAAATCTCTGCGCACAATGCTTAGTTCTCAGAAGTAAATCATATGTGCCATGTTGTTTCATTAGGTTTAAAGACTTCGGTGCTATACCCGCGGTAATCCTATCCCTATAGTGTAAATGCTAGTTTCAGATATAGGTTTCTTAGCACAAAACTAAAGGAAAGGAGATAGCTGCAAAATCTCTGCACACAATGTTTAGATCTCAGAAGTAAATCATATGTGCCATGTTGTTTCATTTAGGTTTAATAGTTAGGTGCTATAACCGTGATAATGCTTTCCTTTATAGAAAAAGCTAGTTTTAGAGATACGAATGTTAGCACAAAAACTGAAGGAAAGGAGATAGCTGCAAAATCTCTACACACAATGCTTAGTTCTCCGAAGTAAATCATATGTGCGATGTTGTTTAATTTAGGTTTAAAGAGTTAGGTGCTATACCCTCGGTTATGCTTTCTTGTATAGGAAATGCTAGTTCTGGAGATACGAATGTTAGCACAAAAACTGAAGTAAAGGAGATTGCTGCAAAATCTCTGCACACAATGCTTAGTTCTCAGAAGTAAATCATATGTGCCATGTTGTTCATTTAGGTTTAAAGAGTTAGGTGCTATAACCTCTGTGAAGCTTTCCTATAGGTGAAATGCTAGTTTTAGAGATACGAATGTTAGCACAAAAACTGAAGGAAAGGAGATAGCTGCAAAATCTCTACACACAATGCTTAGTTCTCAGAAGTAAATCATATGTGCAATGTTGTTTGATTTAGGTTTAAAGACTTAGGTGCTATACCCGCGGTAATGCTTTCCTACAGTGTAAATGCTAGTTTTAGACATATGAATGTTAGCACAAAAACTGAAGGAAAGGAGAATAGCTGCAAAATCTCTGCACACAATGCTTAGTTCTCAGAAGTAAATCATATGTGCCATGTTGTTTCATTTAGGTTTAAACAGATAAGTGCTATACCCGCGGTAATGCTTTCCTATAGTGTAATGCAAGTTTTTAGACATAGGAATGTTAGCACAAAAACTGAAGGAAAGGAGATAGCTGCAAAACCTCTGCACACAATTCTTAGTTCTCAGAAGTAAATCATATGTTCCATGTTGTTTCAGTTAGCTTTAAAGAGTTAGGTGCTATACCCTCAGTTATGCTTTCCTGTATAGGAAATGCTAGTTCTGGATATACGAATGTTAGCACAAAAACTGAAGGAAAGGAGGTAGTTGCAAAATCTCTGCGCACAATGCTTAGTTCTCAGAAGTAAATCATATGTGCCATGTTGTTTCATTTAGGTTTAAACAGATAAGTGCTATACCCGCGGTAATGCTTTCCTATAGTGTAAATGCAAGTTTTAAACATAGGAATGTTAGCACAAAAACTGAAGGAAAGGAGATAGCTGCAAAACCTCTGCACACAATTCTTAGTTCTCAGAAGTAAATCATATGTGCCATGTTGTTTCATTTAGGTTTAAAGAGTTAGGTGATATACCCTCAGTTATGCTTTCCTGTATAGAAAATGCTAGTTCTGGAGATACGAATGTTAGCACAAGAACTGAAGGAAAGGAGGTAGTTGAAAATCTCTGCGCACAATGCTTAGTTCTCAGAAGTAAATCATATGTGCCATGTTGTTTCATTTAGGTTTAAAGAGTTCGGTGCTATACCCGCGGTAATGCTATCCTATAGTGTAAATGCTAGTTTCAGATATAGGTTTCTTAGCACAAAAACTAAAGGAAAGGAGATAGTTGCAAAATCTCTGCACACAATATTTAGATCTCAGAAGTAAATCATATGTGCCATGTTGTTTCATTTAGGTTTAAAGAGTTAGGTGCTATAACCGCGATAATGCTTTCCTTTATAGGAAATGCTAGTTTTAGAGATACGAATGTTAGCACAAAAACTGAAGGAAAGGAGATAGCTGCAAAATCTCTACACACAATGCTTAGTTCTCCGAAGTAAATCATATGTGCGATGTTGTTTAATTTAGGTTTAAAGAGTTAGGTGCTATACCCTCGGTTATGCTTTCCTGTATAGGAAATGCTAGTTCTGGAGATACGAATGTTAGCACAAAAACTGAAGTAAAGGGATAGCTGCAAAATCTCTGCACACAATGGTTACTTCTCAGAAGTAAATCATATGTGTGTTTCATTTAGGTTTAAAGAGTTAGGTGCTATACCCTAGCTTATGCTTTCCTATATAGGAAGTGCTAGTTTTATAGATACGAATGTTAGCACAAAAACTGAAGGAAAGGAGATAGCTGCAAAATCTCTACACACAATGCTTAGTTCTCAGAAGTAAATCATATGTGCAATGTTGTTTGATTTAGGTTTAAAGAGTTAGGTGCTATACCCGCGGTAATGCTTTCCTACAGTGTAAATGCTAGTTTTAGACATATGAATGTTAGCACAAAAACTGAAGGAAAGGAGATAGCTGCAAAATCTCTGCACACAATGCTTAGTTCTCAGAAGTAAATCATATGTGCCATGTTGTTTCATTTAGGTTTAAACAGATAAGTGCTATACCCGCGGTAATGCTTTCCTATAGTGTAAATGCAAGTTTTAGACATAGGAATGTTAGCACAAAAACTGAAGGAAAGGAGATAGCTGCAAAACCTCTGCACACAATTCTTAGTTCTCAGAAGTAAATCATATGTGCCATGTTGTTTCATTTAGGTTTAAAGAGTTAGGTGCTATACCCTCAGTTATGCTTTCCTGTATAGGAAATGCTAGTTCTGGAGATACGAATGTTAGCACAAACACTGAAGGAAAGGAGGTAGTTGCAAAATCTCTGCGCACAATGCTTAGTTCTCAGAAGTAAATCATATGTGCCATGTTGTTTCATTTAGGTTTAAACAGATAAGTGCTAAACCCGCGGTAATGCTTTCTTATAGTGTAAATGCAAGTTTTAGACATAGGAATGTCAGCACAAAAACTGAAGGAAAGGAGATAGCTGCAAAACCTCTGTACACAATTCTTAGTTCTCAGAAGTAAATCATACGTTCCATGTTGTTTCAGTTAGGTTTAAAGAGTTAGGTGCTATACCCTCAGTTATGCTTTCCTGTATAGGAAATGCTAGTTCTGGAGATACCAATGTTAGCACAAAAACTGAAGGAAAGGAGGTAGTTGCAAAATCTCTGCGCACAACGCTTAGTTCTCAGAAGTAAATCATATGTGCCATGTTGTTTCATTTAGGTTTAAACAGATAAGTGCTAAACCCGCGGTAATGCTTTCCTGTATAGGAAATGCTAGTTCTGGAGATACGAATGTTAGCACAAAAACTGAAGGAAAGGAGATAGCTGCAAAATCTCTGCACACAATGCTTAGTTCTCCGAAGTAAATCATATGTGCGATGTTGTTTAATTTAGGTTTAAAGAGTTAGGTGCTATACCCTCGGTTATGCTTTCCTGTATAGGAAATGCTAGTTCTGGAGATACGAATGTTAGCACAAAAACTGAAGTAAAGGAGATAGCTGCAAAATCTCTGCACACAATACTTAGTTCTCAGAAGTAAATCATATGTGCCATGTTGTTTAATTTAGGTTTAAAGAGTTAGGTGCTATACCCTCGGTTATGCTTTCCTGTATAGGAAATGCTAGTTCTGGAGGTACGAATGTTAGCACAAAAACTGAAGGAAAGGAGATAGCTGCAAAATCTCTGCACACAATGCTTAGTTCTCAGAAGTAAATCATATGTGCCATGTTGTTTCATTTAGGTTTAAACAGATATGTGCTATACCCGCGGTAATGCTTTCCTATAGTGTAAATGCAAGTTTTAGACATAGGAATGTTAGCACAAAAACTGAAGGAAAGGAGATAGCTGCAAAACCTCTGCACACAATTCTTATTTCTCAGAAGTAAATCATATGTGCCATATTGTTTCATTTAGGTTTAAAGAGTTAGGTGTTATAACCGCGATAATACTTTCCTTTATAGGAAATGCTAGTTTTAGAGATACGAATGTTAGCACAAAAACTGAAGGAAAGGAGATAGCTGCAAAATCTCTACACACAATGCTTAGTTCTCCAGAGTAAATCATATGTGCGATGTTGTTTAATTTAGGTTTAAAGAGTTAGGTGCTATACCCTCGGTTATGCTTTCCTGTATAGGAAATGCTAGTTCTGGAGATACGAATGTTAGCACAAAAACTGAAGTAAAGGAGATAGCTGCAAAATCTCTGCACACAATGCTTAGTTCTCAGAAGTAAATCATATGTGCCATGTTGTTTCATTTAGGTTTAAAGAGTTAGGTGCTATAACCTCTGTGAAGCTTTCCTATATATGAAATGCTAGTTTTAGAGATACGAATGTTAGCACAAAAACTGAAGGAAAGGAGATAGCTGCAAAATCTCTGCACACAATGCTAAGGTCTCCGAAGTAAATCATATGTGCCATGTTGGTTCATTTAGGTTTAAAGAGTTAGGTGCTATACCCTCGGTTATGCTTTCCTGTATAGGAAATGCTAGTTCTGGAGATACGAATGTTAGCACAAAAACTGAAGTAAAGGAGATAGCTGCAAAATCTCAGCACACAATGCTTAGTTCTCAGAAGTAAATCATATGTGCCATGCTGTTTAATTTAGGTTTAAAGAGTTAGGTGCTATACCCTCGGTTATGCTTTACTGTATAAGAAATGCTAGTTCTGGAGGTACGAATGTTAGCACAAAAACTGAAGGAAAGGAGATAGCTGCAAAATCTCTGCACACAATGCTTAGTTCTCAGTAGTAAATCATATGTGCCATGTTGTTTCATTTAGGTTTAAACAGATAAGTGCTATACCCGCGGTAATGCTTTCCTATAGTGTAAATGCAAGTTTTAGACATAGGAATGTTAGCACAAAAACTCAAGGAAAGGAGATAGCTGCAAAACCTCTGCGCACATTTCTTAGTTCTCAGAAGTAAATCATATGTGCCATGTTGTTTCAGTTAGGTTTAAAGAGTTAGGTGATATACCCTCAGTTATGCTTTCCTGTATAGGAAATGCTAGTTCTGGAGATACGAATGTTAGCACAAAAACTGAAAGAAAGGAGGTAGTTGCAAAATCTCTGCGCACAATGCTTAGTTCTCAGAAGTAAATCAAATGTGCCATGTTGTTTCATTTATGTTTAAAGAGTTAGGTGCTATAACCGTGATAATGCTTTCCTTTATAGGAAATGCTAGTTTTAGAGATAGGAATGTTAGCACAAAAACAGAAGGAAAGGAGGTAGCTGCAAAATCTCTACACACAATGCTTAGTTCTCCGAAGTAAATCATATGTGCGATGTTGTTTAATTTAGGTTTAAAGAGTTAGGTGCTATACCCTCGGTTATGCTTTCCTGTATAGGAAATGTTAGTTCTGGAGATACGAATGTTAGCACAAAAACTGAAGTAAAGGAGATAGCTGCAAAATCTCTACACACAATGCTTAGTTCTCAGAAGTAAATCATATGTGCCATGTTGTTTCATTTAGGTTTAAAGAGTTAGGTGCTAAAACCTCTGTGAAGCTTTCCTATATATGAAATGCTAGTTTTAGAGACACGAATGTTAGCACAAAAACTGAAGGAAAGGAGATAGCTGCAAAATCTCTGCACACAATGCTTAGTTCTCAGAAGTAAATCATATGTGCCATGTTGTTTCATTTAGGTTTAAAGAGTTAGGTGCTATACCCTAGGTTATGCTTTCCTATATAGGAAATGCTAGTTTTATAGATACGAATGTTAGCACAAAAACTGAAGGAAAGGAGATAGCTGCAAAATCTCTACACACAATGCTTAGTTCTCAGAAGTAAATCATATGTGCAATGTTGTTTGATTTAGGTTTAAAGAGTTAGGTGCTATACTCGCGGTAGTGCTTTCCTACAGTGTAAATGCTAGTTTTAGACATATGAATGTTAGCACAAAAACTGAAGGAAAGGAGATAGCTGCAAAATCTCTGCACACAATGCTTAGTTCTCAGAAGTAAATCATATATGCCATGTTGTTTCATTTAGGTTTAAACAGATAAGTGCTATACCCGCGGTAATGCTTTCCTATAGTGTAAATGCAAGTTTTAGACATAGGAATGTTAGCACAAAAACTGAAGGAAAGGAGATAGCTGCAAAACCTCTGCACACAATTCTTAGTTCTCAGAAGTAAATCATATGTGCCATGTTGTTTCATTTAGGTTTAAAGAGATAGGTGCTATACCCTCAGTTATGCTTTCCTGTATAGGAAATGCTAGTTCTGGAGATACGAATGTTAGCACAAAAACTGAAGGAAAGGAGGTAGTTGCAAAATCTCTGCCCACAATGCTTAGTTCTCAGAAGTAAATCATATGTGCCATGTTGTTTCATTTAGGTTTAAACAGATAAGTGCTAAACCCGCGGTAATGCTTTCCTGTATAGGAAATGCTAGTTCTGGAGATACGAATGTTAGCACAAAAACTGAAGGAAAGGAGATAGCTGCAAAATCTCTGCACACAATGCTTAGTTCTCCGAAGTAAATCATATGTGCGATGTTGTTTAATTTAGGTTTAAAGAGTTAGGTGCTATACCCTCGGTTATGCTTTTCTGTATATGAAATGCTAGTTCTGGAGATACGAATGTTAGCACAAAAACTGAAGTAAAGGAGATAGCTGCAAAATCTCTGCACACAATGCTTAGTTCTCAGAAGTAAATCATATGTGCCATGTTGTTTCATTTAGGTTTAAACAGATAAGTGCTATACCCGCGGTAATGCTTTCCTATAGTGTAAATGCAAGTTTTAGACATAGGAATGTTAGCACAAAAACTGAAGGAAAGGAGATAGCTGCAAAACCTCTGCACACAATTCTTAGTTCTCAGAAGTAAATCATATGTGCCATGTTGTTTCAGTTAGGTTTAAAGAGTTAGGTGATATACCCTCAGTTATGCTTTCCTGTATAGAAAATGCTAATTCTGGAGATACGAATGTTAGCACAAGAACTGAAGGAAAGGAGGTAGTTGAAAATCTCTGCGCACAATGCTTAGTTCTCAGAAGTAAATCATATGTGCCATATTGTTTCATTTAGGTTTAAAGAGTTCGGTGCTATACCCGCGGTAATGCTATACTATAGTGTAAATGCTAGTTTCAGATATAGGTTTCTTAGCACAAAAACTAAAGGAAAGGAGATAGCTGCAAAATCTCTGCACACAATGTTTAGATCTCAGAAGTAAATCACATGTGCCATGTTGTTTCATTTAGGTTTAAAGAGTTAGGTGCTATAACCGCGATAATGCTTTCCTTTATAGGAAATGCTAGTTTTAGAGATACTAATGTTAGCACAAAAACTGAAGGAAAGGAGATAGCTGCAAAATCTCTATACACAATGCATAGTTCTCCGAAGTAAATCATATGTGCCATGTTGTTTCATTTAGGTTTAAACAGATAAGTGCTATACCCGCGGTAATGCTTTCCTATAGTGTAAAGGCAAGTTTTAGACATAGGAATGTTAGAACAAAAACTGAAGGAAAGGAGATAGCTGCAAAACCTCTGCACACAATTCTTAGTTCTCAGAAGTAAATCATATGTGCCATGTTGTTTAATTTAGGTTTAAAGAGTTAGGTGCTATACCCTCGGTTATGCTTTCCTGTATAGGAAATGCTAGTTCTGGAGATACGAATGTTAGCACAAAAACTGAAGTAAAGGAGATAGCTGCAAAATACCTGCACTGAATGCTTACTTCTCAGAAGTAAATCATATGTGCCATGTTGTTTCATTTAGGTTTAAAGAGTTAGGTGCTATAACCTCTGTGAAGCTTTCCTATATATGAAATGCTTGTTTTAGAGATACGAATGTTAGCACAAAAACTGAAGGAAAGGAGATAGCTGCAAAATCTCTGCACACAATGCTTAGTTCTCCGAAGTAAATCATATGTGCGATGATGTTTAATTCAGGTTTAAAGACTTAGGTGCTATACCCTAGGTTATGCTTTCCTATATAGGAAATGCTAGTTTTATAGATACGAATGTTAGCACAAAAACTGAAGGAAAGGAGATAGCTGCAAAATCTCTGCACACAATGCTTAGTTCTCAGAAGTAAATCATATGTGCCATGTTGTTTCATTTAGGTTTAAACAGATAAGTGCTATACCCGCGGTAATGCTTTCCTACAGTGTAAAGGCTAGTTTTAGACATATGAATGTTAGCACAAAAACTGAAGGAAAGGAGATAGCTGCAAAATCTCTGCACACAATGCTTACTTCTCAGAAGTAAATCATATGTGCCATGTTGTTTCATTTAGGTTTAAACAGATAAGTGCTATACCCGCCGTAATGCTTTCCTATAGTGTAAATGCAAGTTTTAGACATAGGAATGTTAGCACAAAAACTGAAGGAAAGGAGATAGCTGCAAAACCTCTGCACACAATTCTTAGTTCTCAGAAGTAAATCATATGTGCCATGTTGTTATATTTAGGTTTAAAGAGTTAGGTGCTATACCCTCGGTTATGCTTTCCTGTATAGGAAATGCTAGTTCTGGAGATACTAATGTTAGCACAAAAACTAAAGTAAAGGAGATAGCTGCAAAATCTCTGCTCACAATGCTTAGTTCTCAGAAGTAAATCATATGTGCCATGTTGTTTAATTTAGGTTTAAAGAGTTAGGTGCTATACCCTCTGTTATGCTTTCCTGTATAGGAAATGCTAGTTCTGGAGATACGAATGTTAGCACAAGAACTGAAGGAAAGGAGGTAGTTGCAAAATCTCTGCGCACAATGCTTAGTTCTCAGAAGTAAATCATATGTGCCATGTTGTTTCATTTAGGTTAAAGAGTTCGGTGCTATACTCGCGGTAATGCTATCCTATAGTGTAAATGCTAGTTTCAGATATAGGTTTCTTAGCACAAAAACTAAAGGAAAGGAGATAGCTGCAAAATCTCTGCACACAATGTTTAGATCTCAGAAGTAAATCATATGTGCCATGTTGTTTCATTTAGGTTTAAAGAGTTAGGTGCTATAACCGCGATAATGCTTTCCTTTATAGGAAATGCTAGTTTTAGAGATACGAATGTTAGCACAAAAACTGAAGGAAAGGAGATAGCTGCAAAATCTCTACACACAATGCTTAGTTCTCTGAAGTAAATCATATGTGCGATGTTGTTTAATTTAGGTTTAAAGAGTTAGGTGCTATACCCTCGGTCATGCTTTCCTGTATTGGAAATGCTAGTTCTGGATTTACGAATGTTAGCACAAAAACTGAAATAAAGGAGATAGCTGCAAAATCTCTGCACACAATGCTTAGTTCTCAGAAGTAAATCATATGTGCCATGTTGTTTCATTTAGGTTTAAAGAGTTAGGTGCTATAACCTCTGTGAAGCTTTCCTATATATGAAATGCTAGTTTTAGAGATACGAATGTTAGCACAAAAACTGAAGGAAAGGAGATAGCTGCAAAATCTCTGCACACAATGCTTACTTCTCAGAAGTAAATCATATGTGCCATGTTGTTTCATTTAGGTTTAAACAGTTAGGTGCTATACCCTCGGTTATGCTTTCCTGTATAGGAAATGCTAGTTCTGGAGGTACGAATGTTAGCACAAAAACTGAAGGAAAGGAGATAGCTGCAAAACCTCTGCACACAATTCTTAGTTCTCAGAAGTAAATCATATGAGCCATGTTGTTTCAGTTAGGTTTAAAGAGTTAGGTGATATACCCTCAGTTATGCTTTCCTGTATAGGAAATGCTAGTTCTGGAGATACGAATGTTAGCACAAGAACTGAAGGAAAGGAGGTAGTTGCAAAATCTCTGCGCACAATGCTTAGTTCTCAGAAGTAAATCATATGTGCCATGTTGTTTCATTTAGGTTAAAGAGTTCGGTGCTATACTCGCGGTAATGTTATCCTATAGTGTAAATGCTAGTTTCAGATATAGGTTTCTTAGCACAAAAACTAAAGGAAAGGAGATAGCTGCAAAATCTCTGCACTCAATGCTTAGTTCTCAGAAGTAAATCATATGTGCCATGTTGTTTCATTTAGGTTTAAAGAGTTAGGTGCTATTCCCTAGGTTATGCTTTCCTATATAGGAAATGCTAGTTTTATAGATACGAATGTTAGCACAAAAACTGAAGGAAAGGAGATAGCTACAAAATCTCTACACACAATGCATAGTTCTCAGAAGTAAATCATATGTGCAATGTTGTTTGATTTAGGTTTAAAGAGTTAGGTGCTATACCCGTGGTAATGCTTTCCTACAGTGTAAATGCTAGTTTTAGACATATGAATGTTAGCACAAAAACTGAAGGAAAGGTGACAGCTGCAAAATCTCTGCACACAATGCTTAGTTCTCAGAAGTAAATCATATGTGCCATGTTGTTTCATTTAGGTTTAAACAGATAAGTGCTATACCCGCGGTAATGCTTTCCTATAGTGTAAATGCAAGTTTTAGACATAGGAATGTTAGCACAAAAACTGAAGGAAAGGAGATAGCTGCAAAATCTCTGCACACAGTTCTTAGTTCTGAGAAGTAAATCATATGTGCCATGTTGTTTCATTTAGGTTTAAAGAGTTAGGTGCTATACCCTCAGTTATGCTTTCCTGTATAGGAAATGCTAGTTCTGGAGATACGAATGTTAGCACAAAAACTGAAGGAAAGGAGGTAGTTGCAAAATTTCTGCGCACAATGCTTAGTTCTCAGAAGTAAGTCATATGTGCCATGTTGTTTCATTTAGGTTTAAACAGATAAGTGCTAAACCCGCGGTAATGCTTTCCTATAGTGTAAATGCAAGTTTTAGACATAGGAATGTTAGCACAAAAACTGAAGGAAAGGAGATAGCTGCAAAATCTCTGCACACAGTGTTTAGATCTCAGAAGTAAATCAAATGTGCCATGCTGTTTCATTTTGGTTTAAAGAGTTAGGTGCTATACCCTCGGTTATGCTTTCCTGTATAGGAAATGCTAGTTCTGGAGGTACGAATGTTACCACAAAAACTGAAGGAAAGGAGATAGCTGCAAAATCTCTGCACACAATGCTTAGTTCTCAGAAGTAAATCATATGTGCCATGTTGTTTAATTTAGGTTTAAAGAGTTAGGTGCTATACCCTCGGTTATGCTTTCCTGTATAGGAAATGCTAGTTCTGGAGGTACGAATGTTAGCACAAAAACTGAAGGAAAGGAGATAGCTGCAAAATCTCTGCACACAATGCTTAGTTCTCAGAAGTAAATCATATTTGCCATGTTGTTTCATTTAGGTTTAAACAGATAAGTGCTATACCCGCGGTAATGCTTTCCTATAGTGTAAATGCAAGTTTTAGACATAGGAATGTTAGCACAAAAACTGAAGGAAAGGAGATAGCTGCAAAATCTCTGCACACAATGCTTAGTTCTCAGAAGTAAATCATATGTGCCATGTTGTTTCATTTAGGTTTAAACTGATAAGTGCTATACCCGCGGTAATGCTTTCCTATAGTGTAAATGAAAGTTTTAGACATAGGAATGTTAGCACAAAAAACTGAAGGAAAGGAGATAGCTGCAAGACCTCTGCACACAATTCTTAGTTCTCAGAAGTAAATCATATGTGCCATGTTGTTTCAGTTAGGTTTAAAGTGTTAGGTGATATACCCTCAGTTATGCTTTCCTGTATAGGAAATGCTAGTTCTGGAGATACGAATGTTAGCACAAGAACTGAAGGAAAGGAGGTAGTTGAAAAATCTCTGCGCACAATGCTTAGTTCTCAGAAGTAAATCATATGTGCCATGTTGTTTCATTTAGGTTAAAAGGTTCGGTGCTATACTCGCGGTAATGTTATCCTATAGTGTAAATGCTAGTTTCAGATATAGGTTTCTTAGCACAAAAACTAAAGGAAAGGAGATAGCTGCAAAATCTCTGCACACAATGTTTAGATCTCAGAATTAAATCATATATGCCATGTTGTTTCATTTAGGTTTAAAGAGTTAGGTGCTATAACCGCGATAATGCTTTCCTTTATAGGAAATGCTAGTTTTAGAGATACGAATGTTAGCACAAAAACTGAAGGAAAGGAGATAGCTGCAAAATCTCTACACACAATGCTTAGTTCTCCGAAGTAAATCATATGTGCGATGTTGTTTAATTTAGGTTTAAAGAGTTAGGTGCTATACCCTCGGTTATGCTTTCCTGTATAGGAAATGCTAGTTCTGGAGATACGAATGTTAGCACAAAAACTGAAGTAAAGGAGATAGCTGTAAAATCTCTGCGCACAATGGCGCACAATGCTTAGTTCTCAGAAGTAAATCATATGTGCCATGTTGTTTCATTTAGGTTTAAAGAGTTAGGTGCTATAACCTCTGTGAAGCTTTCCTATATATGAAATGCTAGTTTTAGAGATACGAATGTTAGCACAAAACCTGAAGGAAAGGAGATAGCTGCAAAATCTCTGCACACAATGCTTAGTTCTCAGAAGTAAATCATATGTGCCATGTTGTTTCATTTAGGTTTAAAGAGTTAGGTGCTATTCCCTAGGTTATGCATTCCTATATAGGAAATGCTAGTTTTATAGATACGAATGTTAGCACAAAAACTGAAGGAAAGGAGATAGCTGCAAAATCTCTACACACAATGCATAGTTCTCAGAAGTAAATCATATGTGCAATGTTGTTTGATTTAGGTTTAAAGAGTTAGGTGCTATACCCGCAGTAATGCTTTCCTACAGTGTAAATGCTAGTTTTAGACATATGAATGTTAGCACAAAAACTGAAGGAAAGGTGATAGCTGCACAATCTCTGCACACAATGCTTAGTTCTCAGAAGTAAATCATATGTGCCATGTTGTTTCATTTAGGTTTAAACAGATAAGTGCTATACCCGCGGTAATGCTTTCCTATAGTGTAAATGCAAGTTTTAGACATAGGAATGTTAGCACAAAAACTGAAGGAAAGGAGATAGCTGCAAAATCTCTGCACACAATTCTTAGTTCTCAGAAGTAAATCATATGTGCCATGTTGTTTCATTTAGGTTTAAAGAGTTAGGTGCTATACCCTCAGTTATGCTTTCCTGTTTAGGAAATGCTAGTTCTGGAGATACGAATGTTAGCACAAAAACTGAAGGAAAGGAGGTAGTTGCAAAATCTCTGCGCACAATGCTTAGTTCTCAGAAGTAAGTCATATGTGCCATGTTGTTTCATTTAGGTTTAAACAGATAAGTGCTAAACCCGCGGTAATGCTTTCCTATAGTGTAAATGCAAGTTTTAGAAATAGGAATGTTAGCACAAAAACTGAAGGAAAAGAGATAGCTGCAAAATCTCTGCACACAATGTTTAGATCTCAGAAGTAAATCATATGTGCCATGCTGTTTCATTTTGGTTTAAAGAATTAGGTGCTATACCCTCGGTTATGCTTTCCTGTATAGGAAATGCTAGTTCTGGAGGCACGAATGTTACCACAAAAACTGAAGGAAAGGAGATAGCTGCAAAATCTCTGCACACAATGCTTAGTTCTCAGAAGTAAATCATATGTGCCATGTTGTTTAATTTAGGTTTAAAGAGTTAGGTGCTATACCCTCGGTTATGCTTTCCTGTATAGGAAATGCTAGTTCTGGAGGTACGAATGTTAGCACAAAAACTGAAGGAAAGGAGATAGCTGCAAAATCTCTGCACACAATGCTTAGTTCTCAGAAGTAAATCATATGTGCCATGTTGTTTCATTTAGGTTTAAACAGATAAGTGCTATACCCGCGGTAATGCTTTCCTATAGTGTAAATGCAAGTTTTAGACATAGGAATGTTAGCACAAAAACTGAAGGAAAGGAGATAGCTGCAAAACCTCTGCACACAATTCTTAGTTCTCAGAAGTAAATCATATGTTCCATGTTGTTTCAGTTAGCTTTAAAGAGTTAGGTGCTATACCCTCAGTTATGCTTTCCTGTATAGGAAATGCTAGTTCTGGATATACGAATGTTAGCACAAAAACTGAAGGAAAGGAGGTAGTTGCAAAATCTCTGCGCACAATGCTTAGTTCTCAGAAGTAAATCATATGTGCCATGTTGTTTCATTTAGGTTTAAACAGATAAGTGCTATACCCGCGGTAATGCTTTCCTATAGTGTAAATGCAAGTTTAAACATAGGAATGTTAGCACAAAAACTGAAGGAAAGGAGATAGCTGCAAAACCTCTGCACACAATTCTTAGTTCTCAGAAGTAAATCATATGTGCCATGTTGTTTCATTTAGGTTTAAAGAGTTAGGTGATATACCCTCAGTTATGCTTTCCTGTATAGAAAATGCTAGTTCTGGAGATACGAATGTTAGCACAAGAACTGAAGGAAAGGAGGTAGTTGAAAATCTCTGCGCACAATGCTTAGTTCTCAGAAGTAAATCATATGTGCCATGTTGTTTCATTTAGGTTTAAAGAGTTCGGTGCTATACCCGCGGTAATGCTATCCTATAGTGTAAATGCTAGTTTCAGATATAGGTTTCTTAGCACAAAAACTAAAGGAAAGGAGATAGTTGCAAAATCTCTGCACACAATATTTAGATCTCAGAAGTAAATCATATGTGCCATGTTGTTTCATTTAGGTTTAAAGAGTTAGGTGCTATAACCGCGATAATGCTTTCCTTATAGGAAATGCTCGTTTTAGAGATACGAATGTTAGCACAAAAACTGAAGGAAAGGAGATAGCTGCAAAATCTCTACACACAATGCTTAGTTCTCCGAAGTAAATCATATGTGCGATGTTGTTTAATTTAGGTTTAAAGAGTTAGGTGCTATACCCTCGGTTATGCTTTCCTGTATAGGAAATGCTAGTTCTGGAGATACGAATGTTAGCACAAAAACTGAAGTAAAGGGGATAGCTGCAAAATCTCTGCACACAATGGTTACTTCTCAGAAGTAAATCATATGTGCCATGTTGTTTCATTTAGGTTTAAAGAGTTAGGTGCTATACCCTAGCTTATGCTTTCCTATATAGGAAGTGCTAGTTTTATAGATACGAATGTTAGCACA